>NW_024111612.1:0-22102 GCF_003073215.2 Triticum urartu | reverse complement strand
GAATTCTACCAGATATATGCAAAGTTTCATGGGTTTGCGGTCAACACCGAATACCATAGGAAAATTAAAAAAACTAACGAGTACAGCAGAGGTGAGATGAGGTGCTACAAGGCACGAAGAAACAAGAAGGGCAAAGGTGATGCGCCTGTCGTTCCGGAACGAAAGAGAGGTATCATTGTCAAGACGGAATGCCCTGTCCGGTGTAAGCTGAACGTAGATGGAGCACAGTGGGTGGTCACTGAATATTTTTACGAGCACAGCCATGAGCTAATAAAGAAGTTTGACCTGGTAAAATATCTGACCGCCCACAGATGATTCACCCCCCTCGAGAAGAAATTCATAAAGCTGCTACATGATTGTAACGTCAGTCCATCAAGAATGGTGCAGATACTTTCCCTCATCCACAGCAAAAAGGGGTATCTGAGTAGCATGCCCTACCTACCAGCAGACGTCACAAACCTAAAGGCAAAGTACCATAGAGAAAGCAAGTTGGCTGACATAGAAGCCACGATAGCCTACTTCGATGAGAAAGCAAAAGAAGATCAAGATTTCTTCTACAGGATAAGATTGGACGACGAGGACCGTGTCAGGAACATGTATTGGGTGGATGGTGCTGCAAGAAGAGCCTACAAACATTTCTGAGACTGCATTTCATTCGACACGACATATCTCACTAATATGTACAAGATGCCATGCGCTCCATGAAGGAAATATGCCCTAGAGGCAATAATAAAGTTATTATATATTTCCTTATATCATGATAAATGTTTATTATTCATGCTAGAATTGTATTAACCGGAAACATAATACATGTGTGAATACATAGACAAACAGAGTGTCACTAGTATGCCTCTACTTGACTAGCTCGTTGATTAAAGATGGTTATGTTTCCTAACCATAGACATGAGTTGTCATTTGATTAACGGGATCACATCATTAGGAGAATGATGTGATTGACATGACCCATTCCATTAGCTTAGCACCCGATCGTTTAGTATGTTGCTATTGCTTTCTTCATGACTTATACATGTTCCTATGACTATGAGATTATGCAACTCCCGTTTGCCAGAGGAACACTTTGTGTGATACCAAACGTCACAACGTAACTGGGTGATTATAAAGGAGCTCTACAGGTGTCTCCAAAGGTAAATGTTGGGTTGGCGTATTTCGAGATTAGGATTTGTCACTCTGATTGTCGGAGAGGTACCTTTAGGCCCTCTCGGTAATGCACATCACATAAGCCTTGCAAGCATTGCAACTAATGAGTTAGTTGCGAGATGATGTATTACTAAACGAGTAAAGAGACTTGCCGGTAACGAGATTGAACTAGGTATTGAGATACCGACGATCGAATCTCGGGCAAGTAAACATACCGATGACAAAGGGAACAACGTATGTTGTTATGCGGTCTGACTGATAAAGATCTTCGTAGAATATGTGGGAGCCAATATGAGCATCCAGGTTCCGCTATTGGTTATTGACTGGAGACGTGTCTCGGTCATGTCTACATTGTTCTCGAACCCGTAGGGTCAGCACGCTTAAGGTTTCGATGACAGTTATATTATGAGTTTATGAGTTTTGATGTACCGAAGTTAGTTCGGAGTCCCGGATGTGATCACGGACATGACGAGGAGTCTCGAAATGGTCGAGACATAAAGATTGATATATTGGACGGCTATATTCGGACACCGGAAGTGTTCCGGGTGATTTCGGAGAAAACCGGAGTGCCGGAGGGTTACCGGAACCCCCCCGAGAGAAGTAATGGGCCTTATGGGCCCTAGTGGAGAGAGAGAGGGGCGGCCAGGGTGGGCCGCGCGCCCCCTCCCCCTCTGGTCCGAATTGGACTAGGAGAGGAGGGGCGGCGCCCCCCCTTTCCTTCTCCCTCTCCCCCTTCCTTTCCCCCTCCTAGTAGGAGTAGGAAAGAGGGGAGTCCTACTCCTACTTGGAGGAGGACTCCTCCTCCTTGGTGTGCCCTAGGGCCGGCCGGCCTCCCCCTTGCTCCTTTATATACGGGGGCAGGGGGCACCCCTAGACACACAAGTTGATCCTCGTGATCGTTTTCTTAGCCGTGTGCGGTGCCCCCTTCCACCATACTCCTCGATAATATTGTAGCGGTGCTTAGGCGAAGCCCTGCGACGGTAGAACATCAAGATCGTCACCACGCCGTCGTGCTGACGGAACTCTTTCCCGACACTTTGCTGGATCAGAGTCCGGGGATCGTCATCGAGCTGAACGTGTGCTAAAACTCGGAGGTGCCGTAGTTTCGGTGCTTGATCGGTTGGACCGTGAAGACATACGACTACATCAACCATGTTGTCATAATGCTTCCGCTGTCGGTCTACGAGGGTACGTAGACAACACTCTCCCCTCTCGTTGCTATGCATCACCATGATCTTGCGTGTGCGTAGGAATTTTTTTGAAATTACTATGTTCCCCAACACTCCATTCATAGGAATAAATAACCACAATCAGTCATTGCAGTTCGGATGCGGGCTCATTCGGAACGAAGACACGGATGTGTACACTTGGTTGTTCAAGACCTTCTTGGAGTGCATGTGTGGACTTGCTTCGATGAACAGAATAACAGACTAGGATTTTAGCATGCGTGCAGGCATAGAGGAGGTCTCTCCGTTGGCAGTGCACATGCACTGCAGGTGGCACATTATAAAGAAGGCTGAGGAGACACTAGGACCGTTCTTTGCTGACCGTCCAGAGCTGTAGAAGGCATTCGAGCTGTGCATGGACCACAACTTGACGGTGGAGGAGTTTGAAAGGAGCTGGATGGCTATGATTGAAACATATCAAGTCCAAGACCACGAGACGCTTGCTAGCTTGTGGGAGAAGCGAATGTACTGGGTGCCGGCCTACTTCATGCAGTGCTTCTTCCCGTTTCTGCAGACTACACAGCTCAGTGAGGGGTTCAATGCTGTTTTGAAGCGGTACGTGAGCCCTGGCAACTCATTGCTGCAGTTTGCCAAGCAATACACCGCTTTGCAACAAAAAATACTGGGATCTGAGCTACAGCAGGAAGCAAACACCGCACTCAAGCAGCCAAAATTGCTAACGTATTTACCAATGGAGAGGCAGATGAGCAAGATATACACCAACATGATTTTTAACAAGTAAGTCAGTCATGCTACAATCTTATTTGCACAAGCATGAAGGTAGTAGGTGCCATGTAGAATGCAATGCAGTTGAAGTGCTTATTTAAAAAATGATGATTTTGTTGAAAAGTAGCCATTAGGTACAGAGTAACCATGATATCTAGTTGCCATGCTTAATGAACTACAGTTTGCCATGCTTAATGAACTGTAGTTTGCCACATTTACTCAACTGCAGTTACCATGTTTGCTCAACTACAGCTGCCATGTTTGATGAACTGCAGTTGCCATGTTTAATGAACTGTAGTTGCCATGTTTAATGAACTGTAATTCCACTGGCCATGATGGCATGGAATGCAAATGCCAAAATGAAGTTGTTATGTAGTTGCCATGTTTAGATGAACTGCAGTTGCCATGTTTAATTAACTGCAGTTGCCATGTTTAATGAACTGTAGTTGCCATGTTTAAATGAATTGTAATTCCATTGGCCACAACAATAAAAGGTGCTACAAAAAACTTCACATAGGAGTTTAACAAAACCACACAAAACTTGCAGATTCCAGGAAGAAGTAAAGCGTGCCAGCATATACACGGCTTTCCAGGTGGACGAACATACATTCAAGGTGTGTTCTATCCTGGGCATGTCGGATTCAGAACCTGAAGACCCGGACAAGGGAAGGAACTACTTTGTGAAGACATCGATAAGCGAAGGCGAATACTGTTGGAAATATGCCCTAGAGGCAATAATAAATTAGTTATTATTATATTTCCTTGTTCATGATAATCGTTTATTATCCATGCTATAATTGTATTGATAGGAAACTCAGATACATGTGTGGATACATAGACAACACCATGTCCCTAGTAAGCCTCTAGTTGACTAGCTCGTTGAACAATAGATGGTTACGGTTTCCTGACCATGGACATTGGATGTCATTGATAACGGGATCACATCATTAGGAGAATGATGTGATGGACAAGACCCAATCCTAAGCATAGCACTAGATCGTGTAGTTCGTATGCTAAAGCTTTTCTAATGTCAAGTATCATTTCCTTAGACCATGAGATTGTGCAACTCCCGGATACCGTAGGAGTGCTTTGGGTGTGCCAAACGTCACAACGTAACTGGGTGGCTATAAAGGTACACTACAGGTATCTCCGAAAGTGTCTGTTGGGTTGGCACGAATCGAGACTGGGATTTGTCACTCCGTGCAAACGGAGAGGTATCTCTGAGCCCACTCGGTAGGACATCATCATAATGTGCACAATGTGATCAAGGAGTTGATCACGGGATGATGTGTTACGGAACGAGTAAAGAGACTTGCCGGTAACGAGATTGAACAAGGTATCGGGATACCGACGATCGAATCTTGGGCAAGTATCGTACCGCTAGACAAAGGGAATTGTATACGGGATTGATTAAGTCCTTGACATCGTGGTTCATCCGATGAGATCATCATGGAACATGTGGGAGCCAACATGGGTATCCAGATCCCGCTGTTGGTTATTGACCGGAGAACGTCTCGGTCATGTCTGCATGTCTCCCGAACCCGTAGGGTCTACACACTTAAGGTTCGATGACGCTAGGGTTATAAAGGAAGTTTGTATGTGGTTACCGAATGTTGTTCGGAGTCCCGGATGAGATCCCGGACGTCACGAGGAGTTCCGGAATGGTCCGGAGGTAAAGATTTATATATGAGAAGTCCTGTTTTGGTCACCGGAAAGGTTTCGGGGTTTATCGGTAACGTACCGGGACCACCGGGAGGGTCCCGGGGGTCCACCAAGTGGGGCCACCAGTCCCGGAGGCTTGCGTGGGCCAAGAGTGGTGATGGACCAGCCCCTGAGTGGGCTGGTGCGCCTCCCACAAGGCCCAAGGTGCAGCAAAGGAGGAGAAGGGGAAACCCTAGGCTTAGATGGGCCCTAAGGCCCACCCTAGGGGGCGCCCCCCCTCTCCCCCTCTTGGCCGCCACCCCAAGACCCATCTAGGGCTGCCACCCCTCTAGGGGTGGGAACCCTAGAGGGGGCGCACCCTCCTCCCCTTCCCCTATATATATGAGGCCTAGGGGCTGCCCAATACACGCGATCTGATCTCTGCCTGTTGGTGCAACCATCCCTCTCTTTCTCCTCATATCTCGCGGTGCTTGGCGAAGCCCTGCAGGATTGCCATGCTCCTCCATCACCACCACGCCGTTGTGCTGCTGCTAGATGGAGTCTTCCTCAACCTCCCCCTCTCTCCTTGCTGGATCAAGGCATGGGAGACGTCATCGGGCTGTATGTGTGTTGAACGCGGAGGTGCCGTCCATTCGGCACTTGGTCATCGGTGATTTGGATCACGACGAGTACGACTCCATTAACCCCGTTCACTTGAACGCTTCCGCTTAGCGATCTACAAGGGTATGTAGATGCACTCTCCTTCCCCTCGTTGCTAGTCTCTCCATAGATAGATCTTGGTGACACGTAGGAAAATTTTGAATTTATGCTACGTTCCCCAACAAATACTACTGCCAATGCTGCAAATTCGAACGGGACGGGATTGTGTGCTGTCACATTCTAAAAGTAATGGACATGAACGCGGTGACATGAATGCCTCGCCATTTCATAAGGCGACGATGGACTTGGGACGCTGACGACACATTGGTGCCGCAGACATCAAACGCAGTTTTGGACGTGCATGACGAGAGACCAGAGTCAACCATGGAAGCCGTGAGGCACGTTGTGTTAACAAAGAACTATGCTGAACTAATTGATGAAGCGTGCAAGAGTGATGAGACAACAAGGGTCGCAAAAAAACACAGGAAGGCCCTCAAAAGAGAGCTTGATGAGATCAAGAAGAGGAAAGCTGAGGAAGCCTTACACAGGTTCCCCCGCACATCAAGTGTGCCTTCATCCACGGGGCCATCATCTGAAAACTCGGAGGTAGGATCTGGAACAGCAAGCACACAAACACAGGTTAGGAACCCACCCCGTTCCATCACAAAAGGGCGTCCAAAAGAGATAAGATACAAATCGGGACTGGAGATTCAAGCAAAACACAAGAAACCAAAGAAAGGGACGGGCAATCCATAAACAACATTGGAGCACTGTGACTTGGTCCATGGTGACATTTTTTTGTAATCTAGATGTTCTAAATTTTGTAAAAATTGGAGAATGACTCTTCAGGGGCATCAGAATTTGAAGTAAAAATGCCATGAACGAATAGCTGTAGTTGCCATGTCTATGACACTGAATTTGCCATGTTACTTGAACTTAATCTGCCATGCAATTTCTACTAAATCTGCCATACCATTTCTACTGAATCTGCCATGCCATTTCTGCTGAATTTGCCATGTTAGTTGTACTGAATTTGCCATGTTAGTTGTACTGAACATGCCATGTTAGTTGTACTGAATCTTCATCGCGTAGATTTCCATGTTCAGTCAGCACATTTTAGTCACATATATTGTACTGTGGTGCAAACTATGGGAAACAAGCTGAAACGGTCTCATGCAGCAACCGCACAGATTACAGCTGCGTGATCAAACTACCATGCTAGCCGGTACAATTAGCAGTGCAAAAAAACCCAAAAAGCCAAACAAGAAAGAACGATAACTTTCACTAACCATGACGAATCAACTACATTTTCCATGTTTTCAGACATCAAGGACGCATTCAAAACACCATACTGGTACTACCAACCCACAAGCGCATAAATAATACTGAAAACACATAAACGTATCTGCTGTCACACCTAAGTAGGTTCACATCCACACATATATTACAAACTATTCAAATGTCACTCACACGCCACCACTGTATACTAGGCTATGAGGAGATGCGGTAATAGCATATTACACGGACATAGTTTTGAAAAAACAAGGTAATACCTTACATTCCTCGACAACAGAATGTAAGGTAGGCGTTCGGTATGGAGCACCACGTGATCACTTGTACTTCTTGGCAGCTTTGTTCACAGCTTCCTCTATGAACTCACATGCGTTGGACCGCGTGTTGAAATCTTCATTCATCAACCAGTTCCATGTGTAAATTTTGCGGAGCTCGACGACCATTGCAGCTGTGACGACAGGAACCCGTCGACCTTCCCACTTTGCAAGGTATTCCAATGTGTGGAAGCCGCAGTCGTGCCTAAACAAGAAAAGAGTCAGGTTAGCTCACAAGAATGGAGAGAAAAATCGTAAACTTCAATTCAGAGGTGACAAAAAAGGGTAAGCATTGGTTTAGAGGACACATGAAGAAAAGATGAGAAAATATCGGTTTCCTTGCTTCGTAGTCGCCACGTACTCAATTGGAAAATGTCTGATCTGGACCTTTGAGTGTTCATAGTGATGGTTCCATGTCTCTTTGAGGTTGTTGATGAAGTATTCAGCATGCGTAGTAAGGTCTGCATCAGCTTCTGAACGCATTGAATCAAGCACCTCAAAACGTTGGTTCTTCAGGTCAAGGCAAATCGCGTAGTGGTGACCACACTTGTCATGTGGGTCCTGTGGTGCAAGCTCCTGGAACATGGGGAACAAGACCTGCAAGCAAAAAAATGAAGGAAAAGAAGAAGTAGAGCTCACATTAAGAACATGAATGATGTAGTTGGGAAAATGACATATAAAGATATCACCGATTACACTAACAGGCACATGAGTGACATAAAAGCATCAAGGATCCAGAAAAAGTAGACCAACGTATAATGTTTAGTTACAGTGGGTAATTAAAAAGAAGTTGCCATCCATGTATGAACAAAGTTGCCATGTATTTTAGTTTGAAGTTGCCACATGGGTTGTATTAAGAAAGCAAATCAGAAGTCATATTACATGGCAGCTGTTGCCACATGAAACATCTACCACAAAACAGGGTGAAGCCCACATCTAAAGCATAGCTACTGGCAAAAAAATAACATGGGAGGAAAAAATGTGCAAAAAGGTAGGAGTACTCACACAGTTCTTCATTGTGAGCTTGAAATCACCATGCGCAGCAAAATGCTTCCTCAGGATTTTGTGGTGGAAGTCACCATCCCATATTTTGCACATCACAGTGTACTGCATGATTGTTTTGTCGGGAGACATATCCATATGCCTGTTGATGATGTCAATCCCACATGCAACTACATTCTTTGACATTTTACCGAGTGGCCTCACAGACTCGGCAAGATCACCCAGGTCAACGTACGTCACATCACATTGTATGATCTTGGTTCTGTCCAAACATGAGCTGTATGAAAATGATATAACATGAAAGAATCATGGCTACTAAGTAAAAAAGAAAATAAAACATAAAACGGGGCATATCTACAAATAGCAAAAGGATGAATAGTAAAAAGAGAAAAGCAAATGAGAGGTTTATGTGGGTGTGGTCATTACGCTTTCAGCTCCTTCATGTGATTGCTGTTGGACCTCGCATTTCCAAAGCGCTTGACAATGTCGTACAGCTGGTTCTAATCCTTTGTGGCCTTGACTTCCGGCTCATAATCATCCGCGGGTGGCGCGTGAACTACCCTACGCTGCCTCACAGAACCAGGGGTTGCACTTCTAATGGTATCCTCAGATACCGACTCAGCAGGCACATTGGAACTTGATTGGCCCTGACCTCGTGAGGACCTCCTCTGCAATGCTGCCTCCTCAATCCTGCGGTAAGCTTCATCAAGTGACGGCGTAATCTCCTCAGGGGTGGCTGCAAGGATCAAAAAAGTGGGTTAGCATACCTCGAAAACAAAATAAATTTAGTGTGAAAAGAAAGGTTGCAGAATATGAAATGTAGGCACAGAAAGTAGGGAGTTGCCATGTGCAATGCATTGTAGTTGCCATGTGACAACAACTACAGTTGCCATGTTGTATGAACTCCAGTTGCCATGTGCTTGCAGAATGGAAAATGTAGCATGGCAACAGAAAATGTAGGTGACAGTGTGCAAGCAAATCCAATTGCCATGTCCATCAGATAACATTTGCCATCACAAAAGTGAGAACCCAAAAAAATGCTTGGGACAAAAGTCAGACTAAAAAGATGTATGCACGAAAATGATAAACGCATAAGAAATGTACCTTGCACAACCGGCTCTGCGAACTTGACAGCATTCTTGCCCTCAACCATTGGCTGCGCCATCATTGGGGCCATGCCTGCCGGGAAAGCAAAGGCAACTGGCGTAGGATCTTGCACCACTGGTTGATCCTTACTGATGCCAAGGCTAAAGCTCGATGGGGTGAAGGCCATTGGGTGCCTCTCCTGCCTACTGGCCAGACCGTGAATAACTTGCTGGGCAGAATCCAAGGGTGAAAGATCAACAAACATTTCTGCATCGGCCGCTGCAGAATCATCGGGCTTATTCATAGGGCGGGGCGTGCTGTCAGCGGTATCAGTCGCAGCTTTCTTGACAATCTTGTTTGGGCTGTAGGGGACATCGATGTTGACTGGGAGCTTAGAAGTGCGCAGATTTAAGCTAGGGTTATCCACGGAGGGTAAAGATGCAATCTGCTCCGCATGTTCACCTTCGTCAGTCATGCCCGGCTTGCCACCTGGGTCGGTTGTACTCCGGTCTTCCGTTCTCTCCATAACATTGTTTCTGGCAGGTGGTGGGAACAATGTGGACGCAGGCACATAACCAGAGCCATCTCTGCTGCTCCTAGCTACAGTCGGCGCGTTGGGTATGTCTGCAGATTGCTTGCGGGGGCTACGACGCCTAAGTGGAAGACCAGCTCACGTAACGGACACCTTAGCAACCTCTGGAGCACCAGAAGCTGGAGCTGTTGTGCCAAGAGTCTCACCTGTGGATGGCATATCATTATGAACTGTCGCCTCAGCCCCTTCTTTCGTGGACACAGAAGTGCCACCACCCACCCGCTTGGAATCCGTGTCAGATGAGCGGAAATCTTCCTTGTTTAGGTTGATCTTGGGGGGCGTCCACTTCAACACTTGCTGATCGGGTGGCATGGCTCACAACAGCATCCTTCATTGCTAGCAGAGTGGGCAATATTTCAACAGTCCTGGCAGATACCAACTCGTCACTCCCAGATGTACGGATGCCTGCTGTCTTAGCTTGCACATCTGCAACCGGCGGAG
Source organism: Triticum urartu (assembly GCF_003073215.2). Taxonomy (NCBI): domain Eukaryota; kingdom Viridiplantae; phylum Streptophyta; class Magnoliopsida; order Poales; family Poaceae; genus Triticum; species Triticum urartu. The sequence continues at coordinate 11,963 of NW_024111612.1, read as the reverse complement.
GTGCTCGGCCGCTTGCATCAGAGCTAGTGGGAACAGTGGACACTGCAGCAGTAGGTTTGTCCACTGGCGCCTCATGAACGTCTGAGTTGCCACCTATTGAAAACTTTGAGTGTATACGTTCGAGTGGGTCTCTGGGGTTCTGCTTGGTCACGCGTGTGGTAGTCTTCTTCACCCTGAAAAAAAACACGAACATTGTTAGATGAATAGCTGATAATTGCAAATGTAGGTGGAATAAGAGTTGCCATGTGGCCTAGTTAGCAGTTGCCATGCAGAACAAGCAGGAGTTGCCATGATACACATCTTAAAAAATGTAAGAAATGTGTGATGTGCCAGGGCTGCCATTTCAAAACTAGGTGTGGATGAGTGCACAAACAAAAATGGAAAAGCTGGTAGTTGCCATGTAGGTGGAATAAGAGTTGCCATCTTGACTAGTTAGCAGTTGCCATGCAAAACAAGCAGGAGTTGCCATGTAGTAAAAAGAAATAGAGCATGGGAGAAACAACAGTTGCAATGTGGGACTGATGGCAGTAGCCCACGTGGCAAGCTGAACAGCTGCATTGAAAAGCAAAAATATAGCAATATGGCAATGAAAAAGAACAGGGATAACCTACTTCTTGACTATCTTCCTCAAATCTGGCAACACGACAGGATCACCGGTGTTGGACGTTGACGTACGAGGAGATGACCTAGTGGAAGGCGTGTCACCAGCAATAGGGGCACCCTTGTTCAATCGAGCAGAAACACGGGTTGGCGTTGGTGCTTGTTTCTTTGTAACTGCTCATCCACCGGCTGTCGCCTCGCTGCACATATAAGGAAGTGGCAAGAAAAGGGTACCAAGTGTCAGACATGAAAAACATTGCCACGCTTAGCAAAACAAATGGAAAAAGGGGGTCAGTCTGTTCGAAAGGAGAGACAAAACAAAACACTAAAATAGAAGTCGAACCTCCTCCTAGCAGCTAAGGGATCGGTCCTAGGTCTCTTGACAGGAGAGCCCTGCCCAACATCCTCTTGATCCCTCCCCCTCTTTGAGGGCGACACCCCTTGCCTCTTGCAGTTGCCTGTTCTTTGACTTTCTCTGGTGAGGGGACATCTCGTGCACCCTTGCCCTTCTTACCACTTGCACGAACTTCAACATGTTCATCATCGTCGGTGTCATGTTGCACGTTCTCCATGTCATCATCATCGTCCTTGTCGAGAGCAGCATCTCCATCTAGTTCATCTTGTGTGTCAGGAAGCTCCTGCGAGCTGTTGTAGTCGTACCGACCACGACAACCAGTTGGCCGATGTGTCCGTTCTGCAACAAATGGAGTGAACTGCCTCGCAACCGTGTCGCTGTCAGAGCCATTAAGGGACGTCCAACCCTCAACCAACTTCCCGAGCAAGCTGGTCATTCCGGATGCAAACTGCCCAATTAGATGCTCAACAGGTGCCCTCGCCTGTGCACGAAACAAGAAGCAGCAGTAACCAACCGTATTAAAGTCACGTGCACAAGATCAAAATAAACCAAACACAACCATATATATATATATCCTTGATTACCTCAACAGGACAAGATGGAGCTGAGTGCACGTCCATCCACTTTCCAAAGTTTTGAGGCCCACCAAACACGTTGTAGTCTATAGCATGCTTGGCATCAGCTGGAAAAAACCAAAAATAACAGCTAGCATGTAAAGAGAGAAAACAATGAACACTAACTAACAGTTCATGTATTGAAAAATGAAAAATAAAAAAGAGGAATAGGATGGAAGTTTCAAAATGGATGGCAGAGTTGCCATGTGGCGTAAGACATGGATACCATGCGCAGACAGCCATGGCTAACAAGGTAGTCATCTCTTGTTAGCCACAGACGGTTGCCGTATGGGGATTTTTTCATATGTTATGCAACGTCAAAATTGAAAGAATGTCATGCAAAGAAAGAAGCCAGAACTAACCTGCAGTTTCCCGTATTTCGTATCAGTTATCTTGTCCGCAGCAAGCATAGCCTTGACAGCATCGTAAGTCCACGCAGAAATACCAAACTTGTGTGGAGGCAGCGGGCCTCCTATCCCAGTAAAGTCCATAGTGGACAGATCAAGACGATCGACGTACATGAGCTGATGTACAACAATGTAAAAAGAAAAAAAATCACTTGCCATCATGGTATTTTACAAAAAAGAAGCTAACGTATGTTCCTTCAATCATCAAGTTGGAGGGCTGAAGAAAGAAAAGAGTTGCCATGTATTTCTGTTAGTTGCCATCTAGTTATGTTGGCAGTTGCCATCTTGTTATGATGGTAGTTGCCATCTTGTTATGATGGTAGTTGCCATCTAGTTATGTTGGCAGTTTCCATCTTGTTATGATGGTAGTTGCCACAATGTCACCATCATGGTTGCCATGCATGCTCAAGGAGCTAGGAGTGTTTGCAAAAGAGTAGAACAAAAATACCATTAAATGGAGTCGACAACCCTTCTGGTACATCTTGTTTGAGAATGCATCATGTAGGAAGTCCGCAATGAACTTACACCAATTCATGTTCTTCACTTCTTTCAGTTTTGCCTGCACAACACAAATTTCAGGACAAGAAGTTGCTGCATCAGAAATCAAAATGGGTAAACATCAAAAAACGGGCAGTGACTAGCTTACAGACGACATAGGAGTCAAAAGATTGAAGGAAAAATGAAGGAGTAGAGATAGAGCATTCACCAGGATGGGGAAGCATTAGTTACTTGGACGAAGATATGTGGTCGGCGCAAAAACAACTGAGATCAGGTACATGAGTATCTTCATCTTAAAAACTTCTCCATGGGTTTTCATGCCCTCCAGCGAATTTGCCAGCACGGTCGTGTTCGGCATGGATGTCATCCCAGGAAACAAATAGGCAAACAAAGTTTTCTCAATCGTATTATTGACCTCATACGTGACTTTGATTTCTTGTAATGCCCGGGTAGTTAAGCTACAGTAACCACACACTAATGGCACCATGTCATCACGATTAATTTTCTAAACCTCACCTTGATCCAAACCGAACTTGAATTCAAATTCAAATGCAAGTCAAATTATTAAATATTCAAATAATAAAATAAAAATGCAGGCTGGGTTGAAAATATTCCTTAACTACTTTTCATAAATTATCCAACATATTTTGAATTAGCAAAATGACAGTAACCTATTTAAAACAGAGTTAGCAACAATTAAATTTACCGTTCCAATTTAGATAAATATCCAACCTTTTCAAAATAAGTTGTAACTTTGTGTGCTGCTTTAAAATGCTACCCAGTAATATTGTGCTAAGTGGCACTTTTGAGAAAGTTTGTTTGATAGATAAAATAAATAGAAAACTATAGAGAAAATAGAAAACAAAAAATAGTAAATGTAGAAGGAACCTAACTACTGTGCACTTTGGCCCATGTCTACACTAAATGGCCTAGCCCATCTTGAGGCTTTCTCCTTCATGTATAGTGGAGGAAGTAGGGGCGCGTCGTGGCGCACATCCACGCCTCCATGGCCGTGGATGTCGCCGTGTTGATCATCTAGCGAGTCCCCGCGATGGATAAGAGCACCCCGGCGCCTCTGGACAAACCCTAGCGCCCTTTCCCTCTCTTCCTCCATCGCTTTCATCCCCGCAACCCACAACTGTAGCCTTGTGGCTATGGCCATCATCGTCCGTGCGCTCTCCGTCGTCCCCGCGCCATGAGACCTTGTCCACGCTCTCCGTCGTCGTCCGCTTCATCATCTGCGTCCACGAGCTCGAGCCGACATCCACTCCATCGCCGGGATCGAGCCCTTCTTCTTCCTCCGGCCGACCCCATCTCGCCGTCGCCACCGCTGCTACGGTCCATCCCCGCGGCAACCGAGGTGTCCACAAGCCCCGTGGTGAGCTCGTCCGTCGCCCCCCTCATATTCCCCTTCGATCTGTGCAGTTTGTCACCGCCCTCGTGTTCGTCTATAGTCGCCACGGCCGGAGCCCGAGCTCCTCTGTATGTGCCGTAGCTGCTTCTGCTACTTGTGCATACTACGTGCCCGCCACCCCGCGTCGGACCTTTGCCAGGCCGCGTCGCCTCGCCGTGCTTGCTGCTGTTGTTGTAGGTCGCCGCTGCACGCGCACCCCGTGCCCGTGGCCGCTCGTGTCACCGCCGTCCACTTCTACCGCCCGATACACCCGCGCTCCAGCCGCGCATCGCCTCCCTGGCATCCCCATGACGGCGCCCTGCCGCACCCGTCAAGCCCACCATCCCTGTTGCTGCTCCACCACCGCGGCCCGCACCCTGCTCCGCATCGCGTCGCCTGCCGCCGTGCTCGCTCGTCTCTGCTCACCCACAGCTGCCGCTGCTACGCGCCCATCGTCCCGCTGTCTCGCGCCGGGGCCATGCCTGGCTGCACCTGGGCCGTGCCCCTGCCCGTGCCTGGCCGCACCGCCCCGGCCCCGTTTTGCAGGCCCACGCGTACGCCGTGCAGCGTCGCTCCCGCGAAGCTCGTTTTCATGACACTGCTGCTCTGCTGAAACTATTGTTGCTACTAGCTACTGTAGCAGCCTAGCTAGCTTTTTCATTTCTACATCGAGTAACCCCCTCGGCTGCCCATAAACTGCGACTAAACAACTACTAATAGGGCTAAAGAAAATATGAGTAGAAAGTATACTTGACAAACTCCATTTTATCCCACTGGACCAAACCCTTTCGATGCGTGGATTAATTCCTATGAAAATCACAAAGTTCAATGTTCTATTAAAAAAGACTGGAAAACAACTTTATTTTCATAGCCACTTTAGTCCTGTTGATGAACAAGCAAATGGACACTAACGTAGATGGACTTGGTACTGTCATGTAGATCACAGCAAGGTGCTCAGAATTGATATAAGGCACTAATCCATAAGATGAACAGGACTCTAGATATAGCCTTTGGAAGACAGCCAAATAATGTTTGAAACTGAGGACTTAGCCAAATTTCAGTGATTTTACAAAATCATTTAAAACTTCGAAAAATCATAGAAAAATAACGGTAATCCGGATCAAAATACTTTGTACATGAAAGTTGCTCAGAATGACGAGACGAATTCGGATACGCAGCTCGTTCGTCTGCCACACATCTCTAGCATAGCGAACACACAACTTTTCCCCTCCGGTTAATCTGTCCGAAAACGCGAAACACCGAGAATACTTTCCCGGATGTTTCACCCCTTCGCCTGTATCACCTCATACCGCGTTAGGGCACCCCTAGCACCGCTACTTGTCTTGTCATGCATCATTATGTATCTGTTTGCATTATATTTATTGTTTCTTCCCCCCTCTTCTCTCGCTAGACACCGAGACCGACGCCGCGGCTACCTAGTACGACTACAATGTTGACGACCCCTCTCTCTTGCCAGAGCAACCAGGCAAGCCCCCCGCTTGATCACCAGATATCGCCTACTCTCTTTCTACTGCTTGCATTAGAGTAGTGTAGCATGTTACTGCTTTCCGTTAATCCTATTCTGATGCATAGCCTATCATTGTTGCTCCAGCTGTTGATACCTTACCTGCAATCCTAAATGCTTAGTATAGGATGCTAGTTTATCATCAGTGGCCCTACATTCTTGTCTGTCTACCACGCTATACTATCGGGCCATGATCACGTCGGGTGTTGATCACGGGTATATGCTTATTCATAATATATGATACTTGTGGTGACAAAAGACGGGTCGGCTCGAGGAGTACCCGCGGTTGATTCACGAATTGGGGGCTGGAAGGACATACTTTCCCGACGGCCCTCTATGTGGATCTTTGTGGCGAAGCGACATGGCAGGTTGAGACCACCTAGGAGAGAGGTGGGCCTGGCCCTGGTCGGCGTTCGCGGTTATTTCAAGAGAACACGTTTAACGAGATCTTGGTATTTGATCTGAGTCTGGCCACTGGCCTATACGCACTAACCATCTACGCGGGGACAGTTATGGGCACTCAATGTCGTGGTATCAGCCGAAGCCTTCATGACGTCAGCGACTGAGCGGCGCGCGGCGCACTGGACCGTAAGCTCGCGCTTGTATTAAGGGGGCTAGATTTGCTTCCGGCCGCGTACGCAACGTGCAGGTGTGCAATGGGCGATGGGCCCAGACCCCTGCGCCATAGGATTTAGACCGGCGTGCTGATCTCTCTGTTGCGCCTAGGTAGGGCTGCAACATGTTGATCTTCCGAGGCCGGGCATGACCCAGAAAAGTGTGTCCGGACAAAGGGGATCGAGCGTGTTGGGAAATGTGGTGCACCCCTGCAGGGAAGTTAATCTATTCGAATAGCCGTGATCTTCGGTAACAGGACGACTTGGAGTTGTACTTTGACCTTATGACAACTAGAACCAGATACTTAATAAAACACACCCTTCCAAGTGCCAGATACAACCGGTGATCGCTCTCTCACAGGGCGATGAGGGGAGGATCATCGCTTAGGATTATGCTACACGATGTTACTTGGTGAACTCACCATCTACTCTCTTCCTGTGTTGCAAGATGGAGGTTACCAGAAGCATAGTCTTCGAAAGGACTAGCTATCCCCCTCTTATTCCGGCATTCTGTAGTTCTGTCCACATATGATGCCCCCCTTTTCCATTTGATACCAATGCATACATAGGTAGTGTAGCTCCTTGCTTGCGAGTACTTTGGATGAGTACTCACGGTTGCTTTGTTCCCTCTTTTCCCCCTTCCTATACCGATTGTTGCGAGCAGACAATGGAGTCCAGAAGCCAGAGGATCCCGAGGATGATTCTACGTGGAGTTTGGCTTCGAGGAGTAGTTAGGAGGTCCCAGGCAGGAGGCCTCGCCTTTTCGATCGTTGCTACTTTTGTGCTAGCCTTCTTAAGGCAAACTTGTTTAACTTATGTCTGTACTCAGATATTGTTGCTTCCGTTGACTCGTCTATGATCGAGCTCTTGTATTCGAGCCCTCAAGGCCCCTGGCTTGTAATATGATGCTTGTATGACTTATTTTATTTGTAGAGTTGTGTTGTGATATCTTCCCGTGAGTCCCTGATCTTGATCGTACACGTTTGCGTGTATGATTAGTGTACGATTGAATCAGGGGCGTCACAAGTTGGTATCAGAGCCGACTGCCTGTAGGAACCCCCCCTTCCAACTCCTTGGCCGAAGTCGAGTCTAGACATTACAAAACTTTTACTAACATGGTTGTGTGCTTTACGGGCCCACGTCGCCATTTGGGTGGTATTAGGATCTTTTATTCCTCGTGTATACTCTGGGACTCCGATATCTCTTCTATTCGGGTTTAAATGGTTTTACTAACTCTAACATTAGGATCTCGTGATCACGTCAGAAAGTGCGTTATATCGACTAGAGGGGGGGTGAATAGGCGATTTTTATGAAAGTCTTCAAAACGTAAGAGTTATGAAGACAAACAGTGAAGATTATGCCTATTACTATGCAGCGGAAGTTAGATTACACTAGGCCAGCCATGGTCATGTATTCAATAGAGTGAAAGCGCAGTGACAAACAGCTTCAGTGTAATAAGGATCAGGTAGGAAGAAGTTATGAAGCCAAACAGATCATACATTCATGTTGTGAAGACAAACGGTAAAGCAGGCATGTAATGGCTTCACAATGAAAAACTGTAAGTAAAAGGAAGTGAAGATGAAACCAGTGACACATTGAAGACAATGATTTGTTGGACCAGTTCCAGTTGCTGTGACAACTGTACGTCTGGTTGGAGCGGCTAGGTATTTAAACCAAAGGACACACAGTCCCGGACACCCAGTCAAGGACACTTAGTCCAAGACACCCAGTCCTCACCGTTTTCTCCTTGAGCTAAGGTCACACAGACCTCGCCCAATCACTCAGGTAAGTCTTCAAGGTAGACTCCCAAACCTTCACAGACTTCGTTCACTGACAATCCACAATTTCTCTTGGATGCTCAGAACGCGACGCCTAACCGTCTGGAGGATGCACAGTCCTCAAGTGTAATAAGTCTTCAAATCACACAGACACGAAGACTTAAGTGATGCCCAATTTACTCTGGCTCTGGTTGGTTAGGGCTTTTCTCCTCACTGGGAATTTTTTCTTTCAAAGGCTTCGAGGTGGGTTGCTCTCAAACGACAAAAGCCGTGCACTGAATTCTGAGCAGCCAACCCTTTTAAGGTTGTGGGGGGTGGACTATTTATAGCCACTTGGCAACCCGACCTGATCTGTCCGAAATGACCCTGGGTCACTAAGGAACTGACACGTGTACCAACGGTCGGATTTTGAACTCACACGGCAACTTTACTTGGGCTACAAGTAAAGCTGACTTGTCTGACTCTGGACAAGATTTTCTCTCATAGGCTTCGCTCGAAGACATAGGATTTGAATTTAGGCATCACTACAGTCATTCTGACTGGTTCTCTTCGACCCCACTTAACAGTACGGTGGTTCCTATGACACAACATGAATGAAATAAAACTACGAAGGATCTAGGTCTTCGAGTTCCAAAAGCTTCATAGGGAGTCTTCTCATGTCATTGTCTTCAATATGAATATCTTCATAAACCACCATTGTCTTCAATGTCTTCGTACATTTTTAGGGGTCATCTCTGGTAGTAAAACCGAATCAATGAGGGACTTCTACCTGTGTTTTCCTGAAATTCTCACAAACACATTAGTCCCTCAACTAGGTTTGTCGTCAATACTCCAAAACCAACTAGGGGTGGCACTAGATGCACTTACAATCTCCCCCTTTTTGGTGATTGATGACAAACTAGTTGAAGTTTTCAACGGGAAACATAATTTGCGAAATTGTAAAGGAATTTGTCTTCATAAGTTGCAAGGGCTCCCCCTGAAGATGTGCATATAAGTAATTTGCCTTTTGAATGCAAATGCACATGGCAGGTTGTACTTGTGGAGATCCACTTCAAATTATGATGACAATCCACTATGTATATGAAGATAATGACATGCATAATGGAAAATGGACGTCTGCAGTAAGAGATGAGTGCGGAATTTATCGTCGCACATGCGGAATTTATCTTCGCATAACGGAGTGACAAGCAGGTAGCAGACGGCCATCAAGGCTAAGTGTTACAACTCAAAGAAGCAAATGTAGCAAAAACGGGAGTTGTAAGCACGAAGCAAAATGTAGCAAAATATGAAGGCACCCGCCCATAGTGACCCGCTTGAAGACTATTACCATCATATGCTTCTCCCCCTTTTGTCAGTGATGACCAAAAAGGTTTGAAGACATAGAGGTTTCTACGCGTTCCCAGGCGCAGCAGGATCGGTGGAGTTGTTTGGCGGCGGTGCAAACGAGCTTGGTGCAGATTCGACGCGCGTTGAAGCAGGTGGAGATGATGTCGCGTCATCTTCTTCTTCAATAATCCGGGCAGACACGGTGGCAGCAGAAGAAGAGAACTCTGACTCTTCAAGTGATGGTGTGCTGCGCATCACCGCTCTTCTTGGAGGCGTGGAGTCAAATTTGAAGTGCTCTGTGAAGCCATCCTCATGCAGTTCAGCTTCAGGGCACATCATGGTGAGGCCCTTCCAAGTGCGGCGACAGGTCTCGTGTGTGACAAATGCATTCTTGGTTGCCATATTTCTGATGCGATTGACGTCTTGCATGATGCTTCTCATCTGCCTCTTGAGCCAGTCGTGATGCCTATCTTGCTTTTGGTGAAGAGCCACAAGAAGCTCTCTGTCATTGAGTGCACGAGCGCGCTTCTTGGTCTCTTTGCAGCTGTGCTGTTGGTGGCTTCAGTTGATGCAGGGGCACGTGTGGTGCCAGCCATTGGATACACTCGGGAGAGAGCTTCAACACCTTCAATATTTTGAGTGAAGCTCTGGTGTTCTGCATTCTGAAGACTTAGTGGTTGCTTGGCCGGCTCTGGATATATTGCTTCAGCAGATGTGTCCACATCTGGCAAAAATATCCTATGATTGCGGGCTGAGGGTTGATAGGAGATTGCAGAGTGAAGCTTGATCAGCCTCATAACCCAAGGAGCATAAAACTTTAATCCAAACAGTTCTGAAGCAGACGCTGCAAATTGACGGATGAAGAGATCCTGTGCATTGAAGCATTTGCCGTGAAGAATGCAGAAGATGAGAGTCTTCATTGCACCATAAATCGTTGCATATCGAGAGTGTCCCTTGACAGGCCATAGAGTCCGCCTTATGATATGATATATTGTTCTGGGCAAGTACTCTAAGTCTTCAATGAAGAACCTAGTTGGATAGGGTGCATTTGGAGGAAATGGCTTCATCATTGAGAGCATCTGACTCATATCTGGCTCAGGACGCTGAAATATGCTCTCAATTGCTTCAGCATGGAGTTGGCACCCTTCTTCAAAGAATTCGCCAGGAGTGGGAAGGCCGGTAAGCTCAATTAGGTCGAAAGCATTGGCTTCATGATGGATATTGCCTGTCATCCACTCCAAAATCCATGTCTTCGGATCTCTGTTATGGCCTTTGATATGCAAAGTGGCATAGAACTGGAGCAGAAGCTCTTCATTCCAGTGCTCTTCGTCAGTGATAAATGGAGCAAACCCACTTGCTTGAAGCAATCCAGTGCTTCTTCCAGACCAAGCAGACCAGCAACAGCTTCAACCTCAAGGCGCTTGTGAGGAAAGATGCGGCCTTGGTTGTAAAGGATGCATGAATAATAGCTGCGCTGTTGATGGCTCCAGAACCTATCTGATACAATCCGTTCCCTTGAATAAGGGTTCTTGGAGCGGTCGAAAAACGTGTTATCTGCCCTGAAGCCATTGATGTTGAAGGAACCAGGAGCTGATGCAGGACCTGGGAACCTTGGTAGTCGTGGGATCGGCTTCTGGACCTGGGGCCTGTGCGCAATATGATAGTTGAATTGTGGTCCGGCAGCAGACTCAGGCACAGAATGTTCAGGAGCAGTAGCTTCGGTGTCTTCTGAAGCTGTTGTTGGGGAGGGCTCCACATTTGCTTCGGCGTTGTTTGTGGCAGCCTCAACATTTTCAGCTTCAGGCACGTTCTCCTTGAGAACTGCTTCTTGTTGGTGCGGGGGAGTTGGAGCTTGTGGTATTTCTGCTTGCTCTTCGGCTGATGCAGCCGGAATGTCTTCAGCAGCCTGAGCCCTTGGCCCTTTGCGAAGCCTATGGAGTGTAGGCGCTGATGGAGTTGCAGTGGGTTGGGGCTCATCTTCCTCCTGTGGGCGATCTGCCCACGACGCATTTTGTGTGATTGGCGTCAATGGACGACCAATACTAATCTGTTCACTTGTCTCAAGCTGAGGAAGGGCTGCATCACCTTGCACATTGTCTTGGAGACCAATGTCTTCAGCAGCGTAGGGTTCGTCTGCTGGAATGTCTTCAGTGTTGGGTTCATGCACAGTCAACTGACGATCTGTGTCAGGATAGCGGACGCAGAGGGGTTCAACTATCAGGGGCTCTGTGGGAGCAGCCCGAGATTTCTTGGTCTTGCGCTTCTTGATGATGGGTTCAGAAGGAGAGGCTTCAGAATGTTTTCTCTTCTTAGCTTTAGCCTCTGCAGTCCGTGTCTTCTTGTGCTGTGAGGCGGTTGATCGACTCTTTGGCTTCGAGCCAGTCGTTGCAGCGGGGAAGACAATCGGAGCATCAGGTTCTGACCTTGGCGCTTCAGGTTCGGGCACAGCCGCCTTCTTTTTCTTCTTCGCGGCCATCCTGGGGTCAATGCCGGGACACCCAAGTGCCTTGCGCTTTTCTGCCTCATTGTAGGCCTGCACGCAGTGATCAGCCAAAGTCTTCATGCGTTCTCGCGAGCCTTGAGCTTCAGCACGCGTCTTCAGGAAGCTCTCTTTCAGCTCATGCAACATGGTTTTGAAGTTTTTCACTTCTTGCACACTGAGCTTGGCCACGTGCTTCTTGAACTGAGCCTTTTCATAATCAATTTTCTGCTTCAGTTCTACAATGCGCTGGGCTATTGCAAGTTCTGAAGCGATTGCACCTTGAAAGGCAACGCTGAGGCCTATGGGTAGCTGCAGATCATTGAAGCTTATGTCTGGTGTGTCAAACCATTCATCGATGAAGTTGTGGATGA
>NW_024111611.1:0-74624 GCF_003073215.2 Triticum urartu | reverse complement strand
CTGTTCAACCAACCCTCTCCACGGGCTCCTGTTCAACCACCCCTCCACGGGCTACTTTTCATCCATCCCTCCACCGTCTATTGTTCATCCTGCCCTCCACGGGGTCCTGTTCATCCAGCCCCAACCGACTAGACCGATCAGGGTCCTGTTCATCCAGAAGCAACACCACGGGGTACTGTTCGTCCACCCCCATCGTGAATTGTTCATCCAAACCCCCCCAACAACGCTCACTATTCATCCAGAGGCAACACCATGGGGTCCTATTCATCCACCCCCACCCAGAACTGTTCATCCAAACCCCCCAGCAACGCTCACTATTCATCTAGAGGCAGCATCGATCGGCTTCAGTTAGCAGCAGTAGCCATCGATCGATCGCTCAGGTTCAGTTAACAGCCATCGATCGATCGCTCAGGTTCAATAACGCGTAGCCTGCAATGCAATCGCTCGGGTTCAGTTAGAGCCCAATGCCTCGCTCGAGTTCAGTTAGAGACCAACGCCTTGCACCCACCTCGCTCTCGCTTCTACCACATTTTTTCCGTCATGGACGGCCCAAAGAATGTCATGCAGCCGCGTCTCCGGCCCGCCCAGGACGAAAAACCCATTTTCTGTCATGATTTTGTCATAGAAGTAGGACCCCACCACATCTATGATGATACCAGGTTTTTTCAGAATTATCGTCATCGAAGTGTCATAAGTATGACATAATTTTTTTCGTTTGGCACAAAATGTCACGGATGTGTCTTTTTTGTAGTGAGAGGAGGTGTGTATGGGCACTCGCGAGCCAGCGCGGGACTCATGAGGCCCTACCTCAAGGTGGGTTGCTCCTGAATTTGATTTGGAACACTTGTGATGGCCATGTGAGATGGTTAGGCAACCTGCACCGAGTGAATCTCCTGAGGTTATCACATGAGAAGGCAAAACACCAACGACCCCAGGAGGTGACATGAACATGGCCGACCCTCCAGACAAAGCTCAGTTGTTGGCTTTATCGATGTTGTAGTGATGGACCCGAGCACAGACGCCGTGCCTAGTCTTCTCATGCGAAAGTCCTGAAGAAAGACAACCGACACGTGGCTCCTGTGGTGATGAGGCACTGGGTCGCGCGTCTCTGGCTTGTCCGCCCGTGATTAGCTCATGCGAGAGCAAGGCATCAAGGACCATGGGATGTGACAAGCACGGAAGCTGGCCCGCAAGCCAGAGCTCAACCTCTTGGGTTTAGCAATGCTGCAGGGGCAGACTCGAGCACAGACACCGTGCTTGCCCTTAATCATGAGGAAGTAGTGGGTGGTTTTGCAAGGGTGTACGATGTTCATGGCAACGACGTGCCGGACAGGCAGATGATAATCATAAGGTAACTCATGGAAAGAGGTAAGCCAGCTCTAATAGATGTGGAAAACGATACATGCCATAGGGACAGACCCATGCAGCCTGGGGATGATGCAGCCCGAGGGGCGCCCCCAACTGATCAAATAGAAGACGCAAGAAAGATACATGTCGCAGGGACAAATCCACGTGATCTCGGGATAATGCAGCCCAAGGGGCGCTCCCAACTGAATAAACCAGAAAATGTCACATAGAACCGTTGTTGAATAGATGTTGAAGTAGCAGAAGATGCGTGCTGAAGAAGTCGCTCCTCATGAGCCACCTAGGCCCTGAACCTCAGGTGCTTCTGGAGGCCCGGGAGGCTCATGAAGAACCATCGCCATCTCCATCAAGACCTCCTGGTGCCTGACCTCCTGAGCTGCCAGGATGCTCCGCATGTGGCACCGGAATGTAATAGCCACGTTCAGCAAGCCAAAAGGCATGCAAACATAGCTGTGATTGGGACCCTCGCACCGGTCAGTGCGCGATGGCGAGAAGCGCTCCTAAGATGCGGCTCTGTTGGGCAAAAGGATGTTGACACATGCGCACACCTCACTGTCCTCGCCAAGACAATGGGCCGTGCCTGGTGGTGGGCGGTGTTCATCGCGCATGGCTCTCACCTATGGTATTTGGTTCATAATGTGACCGTTAGGTATTTCGGTGGGACCGACATGTCAACTCAGTGGAACCGATTCCATTAGGGTTAGGGCATAACGTAATCTCGGTGAGACCGATTACACAAACTCGGTGGGACCGATTTTGGTAATAGACAAACAGAGAGTTGGTCAGGGAAACTCGGTGGGACCGATCCACTCATCTCGATTAGACCGAAATGTTACGAAGGGGAAACAGTGAGTTTGCATTGCAATCTCGGTGGGACCGATCGCTCATATCGGTTGGATCGAAATGTTACAAAGGGAAACAGAGAGTTTGTAATCCCATCTCGGTGAGACCGAGATCCCTATCAGTGAGGCCGAAGTGACTAGGGTTTCTGGCAGTGGCTATGTCAAGTGAACTCGGTGGCGCCGGATAGAATATTTCGGCGGGGCCGAGTTTGACTTTTGGTCTGGGACATATGTGGATATGAGAAAGAAGTTAAGGGTTTTTGGAGCATATCACTAAGCATTTTGAGCAAGTAACTCGTTAAGCAACACCTCACCCCTTTTAATAGTATTGGCTTTTCCTATGGACTCAATGTGATCTTGGATCACTAAACGTAAGATTTAGAGTCTTTTGCTTTGAGGTTAAGCCAATCTTTTGTCCTTAGCATTTCGAGGGGTCCACTTTCTAATCCATGCCATGCCAATCATTGAACTTTCCTGAAATATTTATCTTCAAATAGCATTACCTCAATGAGCTATATGTTGTTAGGAATTACCAAAACCACCCACGGATAGTTGCACTTTCAATCTCCCCCTTTTTGGTAACTGATGACAACATATATATCAAAGCTTCGACAAATGATAATAAGATTGAAATACATCGTCGATTTCAGAAGTATGTGATAAGCAAGAGCTCCCCCTAAATTTGTGCATTATTTAAGATTTGCTTTTGAATGCAAATGCACAATCGATTAGGTTCATGGGTTACTCTTCCATGTCACATACATCTTGGTGGGGCGCTCAAAATGATAGAAGTTAATAGCATGCACTCATCACCAAGCAAGTGGATGATCATATATGAGATATAAAAGATAGCATCATTCAACAAAGCATTAAGGTAGCATATGATCAACCACATGATCACATAAGTATCTCACAAGGATATAAGGACATAAAGTATCTCACACAAAAACTAGAAGTTCAACCAAAATCAAGAGAGATAAAAAGCAGGACACTTTCTCTCGAAGCCTATGATCTATACATATTTCTCCCCCTTTGGCAACAATTACCAAAAAGTTTGAAAATGCATAGTGCTATACGTCTCTCAGGCTTGGTCTTCGGGAGGTGGTGTAGAGAGAACTCCAAGGACGAAGGCTTCCAATGATGTAGTTGGAGCCGATGGAGGTGGAGTAGGTGCTGGAGGTGGCACTGGAGCTGTAGCTGCTGGTGCTGACACTATAGCTCTAGCATCTGAAACTGGCACTCCAGCAGATCTTGGACCTTGTAGCACATGCTGAAAAGCATCAGTAGTTGCTTTTCCTCTCCTCTACTCTGCTTCCTCCTGAAGCTGCTCAACTGCAGTCTGAATCTTAGTCACCTTCAGATCAAGATCATAGAATTTTGTCTCCACAATCCTCTCCAGGCTCTCCTGATTCTGAGTTAGGGTGGCCAAGCCCTTCTCAATGCTAAGTGTAGCTTGAATCAGATAGCCTAATTGATCTTGCTTGCTCTTCAGGAAAACTTGAGATGCCTCTTCAACACTGGGCATCTTGGTAGCTTTCTCAGCCTTTGCCTTAGCTCTCTTCTCCTAGACTTGAGATGATGATGGTTCCTCCTCATTCATCACAATAGTGTTGTTTTCAAATTCAGGATGTAAGGGTAGATGCTCCTTATCCAACAAATAAATTCATGTGCCCATCTTAGAATTGATGTGCTCCTAAATATGTGGAGCATACCCACAACTTCTCTTTTGATCAGCAGCAGTCCTCTTGATCATTTATACAATCAAGCTCATAACTTTGAACTTCTGAGGGACATAAAAAATTTGCAACATGTTGATGGAGTGTCATCTGATCATCTTGTGATCTCCTGACTTGGGTAGCAATGTGTGCCATAAGATCCAGTTAAACTAGGAAAACCAGACAACAAGAAGTGTACAGATCCAAGCTTATGTGTTTCCAAAGCCTTATCAGGGATCTCTTTGTACATGTTTGCCATGGAGTTGTGGTCTTTCTTCTTGGTGGCATACACATCCATGTCATCTTCATGTTCTTCGGGGCATTGATTGGCTTGGCGCACTCCTCAACTCTGGATTGGTACCTGGTACCCTCAGACATCCATACTATCCTCCCATTTGGATAGAAGTGGGCAGTGGAGTAAAACTGCATGATCAGCTCATCATTCCATTTGGTGACCTTTTGTCCAAACGAATTCATCTACTCCACATGCCTTAAAGCTGTAATAAACTCCTGGGAAGTGATGTTCATTTTCTTGGATGTATTCCCAATCCACCCATTTGATGTCACATACAAATGGGCTTCTTGTCAAGCAAAATTGTCTCATATAAGTCTTGTTGTTCCTTTCTATGGAACCTGTAGTCAACTGCAGTCCTCCTCCTAACAACATAGGGATCAAACTGTCTCCACAATCTCAGTCCTGCATCTTTCCTGATGTGCATGTCCTCAGCGACTAGATGAGCATCATTGTGGTCAGGAATTTTGGGCTTCAACTTCCTCAAAACAAGAGAATGATCTTCCTCTTCTTCAGCTTCACGCACCGGGCCTTGTTCTTCTCCTCAGCAGGTATACTTCTGTGTTCCTCTTAGTCTTTGGGGGTTTCTGAGCAGCAGCCTTGGGAGTAGATTTGGGCTTAGATGGAGCAGCCCCTGACCTAATTGCATCTCCCATAAGCTTCTGAGACTTGGGAGCTGGTGCAGCATCCTCCTCTTCCTCTGGATCTTTAAAAATGGAGGATCTATCAAGCACTCTGCAGTGGTCTTCATGACCCTTTCCTTCCTCTTCTTTCCTTCTCCAACAACCTCTTCAGTTGGCTTGGAGGTTTCAGCAGTTGAGGCTCTCACCTTTAAGGTTGGCACCCTCTTGGCAGGGGCCTTCTCTTCTTCAGCACCTTCTTCTTGGAGCTAACTTCCTCCTGAACAGCCACATAGTCCTCATCTTCAGAATCTGAGGTTTTCTTCTTCCTTGACCTGGTGGCTGCTTTGGGCAAGTTGCTTGGTGTGCTCCTGCTGCCATCATCAGAAGTGCTAGAGGGACTAGTGCCCTCACTCAATTGCACATGTTCCTTTGACTTGTTCTGGCCGTCGCTCTTGTCAGACATCTCTGCAAACTTACTAACACAAACCCTGTGAATAGATATAGACGAGGTAGAGTGGATGAGCATCACAAAGTGCAGAGTTTTTGCAAAAAGGATGACTTAAAAACATAGTTTTAGTTCTTCACAGAAAGCATTTCGGAGCTACCGATTTGTAAACTCAGTGATAGCGAAGCAGATTTTGGAACCTAAACTTGTGAACTCGGCCAGACCGAGTCATAGTTCGATGGCACCGACACTGCTAGGGTTTCACAAATAATTGAACTCGGTCACACCGATTTGCGGTTTTCGGTCAGACCGAAAGTGCAATTGCAATGGCCTAAGCCAAATCGGTGAGACCGATTTCTACAATTCGGTTCGGTCCGAGATGAGTTCGGCGGAGACCAAACCCTAAATTTTCAAATCCAATCTAATCGAGAGTATGTTTTCAGTGGATAGATTTATTGCATATGTGGTCATGAACATGGCAAAGTAATGTGCTATGAATCGGAGTTAAAAGAGTAGCACAAAGGATCGAACTCATAGCCTAATTCGGCGGAGTTGCTATGGCGGCAACAGAGGGGCAGAAATCCATTGACGATGATGGAAACCAGCGGTGGGAGGTCGCTGGCGCGAGAGGATGATCCGGAAATCTGAGGTGGCAGAGCAGGATATGCGCGGGCTGAGAGGTTTTGAAGAAATTACCAAATCTCACCTGTGGGTTTATATATCCCAACCCTGTCGTGTGACCGAGTGGAACAACTTGGTGGCACCAAGATACAGAATCACAAGCGGTTATTGCAACTGGTGTGACTGAAAAGTTCAAATCGGTTGCACCGAGATTGAAAACCTAGATCAACTTAGTGATCTCGGTGTGACCGAAATGGATGACTCGGTCGTACCGAAATGCAGAAAGAGGTTTGGAAGTTTAAGTCTATGATGAATCGGGGACTCCAAGTGCTCCTCACATAGAGTGGTTCGAATGTGACTTGATCCAACTTTGTGATGTAGCATGAATAGAGTTTGAGATGAGAAAAAGGATAGATAGCTAGAGGGGGTTCTTAGGCATTCTTGTCCATCCATTTGGCAAAAGAGAAAAGGAAACCAAACAATGAAAGCAACAAATGGATGTCCTCGAATGAGTGAAATATGCAATCAACATGCTCACACAATAAAATGAGAAATGAAATATGTGACAAAGCATGCACAATCACTAAAGCATCTATCAAGCAATTTGGCGATGACTAGGTCATCTATATATGAGTATATTCACTTAGGAGTCAAATGAGAACATTTGATCATAGGGCATACTCATCGTTTAAGCACAAGTGGGGTTACCACTTTTAGAAAAAGCATTGCTGTGCTCACATCATTAGAGTTGCTTTAGCTCATTTGATTAGCGTAAAGCTCCCCCTAGATGTGATATCCCCCCTAAGAGGGATGAACTAACCTTGGGTTTTGTCGATGATGACCACATGTAGGTGTTGAAGATGTAGATGCTCAATGTTGTTGTAGATCATTCGGAGCAATCCTTTGGAGTGAGTTGCACTTTCAATACCTACACGGGTTAGTCCCACTAGGAACAAACAAGGATATCCATAGACATAGAGTGATGTTCACATAGGATGATGTCCATGAAAGCATTAGGTTACCTTGTCCCTTGTCTTACTAACAAGAGGGTTTGTGACTCCTTGAACTAGTGCAAGATATGGAAGCTGTTTGCACTTGTCCTTGCCAAGATGATAAGAGTGAGGTATGTTGGCGGAGTCACTGTCAAGAACTCCGTAGTTCTTCTTCTTAGGGATCCACACCATCTTGATGGGAATCCTTGGAGTTGTAGTCATACTTGATGAAGTGGAACTTGATGTAGTCTTGGGAACCCACTTTACAAGGACTTAGGTGCTTCTTCAAATGCATCAATCTCCTCTTGAAGCTTGTCCTTGCCTTTTAGCTCGTGGTCTTGTGGTGGAAGATCATCTTGAGCTTGTGTTCCTTGGAAAGAGGTAGGATCATACTTCTCTTGTTGAAAAACAAACTTCGTCTTGGGGTATTGATCATCTTCCCACTCAACTCTATTGGCATTGAACTTTCGTTCAAAGCCAACACCTTGATTCTTCCGGTGTCTTCCTTGCTTGCGTACAATTTCCTCAAATTGCTCACTTCCGGCAAGGCAATTGTAAACACCTTTCTCTATAATTCCCTTCAATAAGCTATTTTCTTGCTCAAGTGTAACTTGGCTAAGAGAATCATCAGTGTAATCAAGAGAACTAGTCGAAGCAATAACATTGGATTTAGCATGATTGTTGTTTTTACTAGAGGAAGAATCTTTCTTGTTCTTGTTGCTAGACTTAACTTGTGGCATGTAAGTAGACAAGAGTAAACACTTGGAAATGTAAGAAGAACTTTTCTTGTGAAGATCATCATTGCTCGCTTTTAAGAACTCATGCTCTTGATCGAGATTGAGCTTTTCAAAGCATAGTTTCTCATGAGTCTTTAAAAGTTCTCGATGATCTTCCAAGGTAGTTTCATGATCTATCTTAAGAGTGTTTAGTTCTTTAGTTAGACGCTCAATCTCCTTCTTATCATTGCCATTCATTTTATCTCAATTAGCATGATTAATAGCAAGTTCATCATAGTTTTCATAACTAGAGTTGTCAACAAGTAAATCACCATCACCTAGCAAATCATCTTCATCACTATTGAAATCAACATACTCGGGGTGTGATACCTTTGGTCCTTTAGCCATGAAGCATCTTCCAATACCTTCATTTGGTGAGTCAAATATGTCGTAGGAGTTGGTTGACACAAGTGCAAGACCGGCAACACCTTCATCTTGATTATATTCGGAGTCGGAGTGATAACTTCTCTCGAAGTGATCATCGGAGTCGGAGCCGGATATCCATTCACCAACATGAGCTTGATGTATTCATGTTGTGTAGCTCTTTGATGACTTGTCCTTCCTTCCTGAATCCTTGCTTATCCGTGGTGTTCTTCGTTCATAGCGTTCATCTCTACTCCTTCTCTCTCTTGGTGGTGATTCTTCTCTTCTACTTCTTCTTTTAGGAGAATCTTCTCTTCTTTTGTAGGGAGCCATACACTCATTGGAATAGTGTCCGGGTCTTCCACAATTATAGCAATTGCGCTCATGACTAGAAGATCTTTTTTCATTATAGTACCATGACTTAGAACTTCTTTCCTTGCTTCTACTTTTTTAAAACTTGTTGAAGTTCTTCACCATTAGGCTCAATTCTTCGTTGATGATTGTTTTCACTTGATGATGTGGGAGCACCACATGAGGCTTTGTAAGCACCACTTGACTAGTTGTGAAACACTTCCTTATCCTTGAGTGACATCTCATGAGCAACAATTCTTCCAATGACTTCTGTTGGCTTGAGATCTTTGTAACTGGGAATCATTTGGATCAATGTGCACGCGGTATCATATTTTCCATCCAAGGCTCTTAGGATCTTCTTGATGAATAATCTATCGGTCATCTCTTCACTTCCTAAGCCGGCAATCTCATTTGTGATGAGAGCAAGCCTAGAGTACATTTCAGCAACACCTTCACCATCCTTCATTTTGAACTTTTCAAGTTGACTTTGAAGCGCATCCAATTTGGATTCCTTGAGGGAGTCGGTACCTTTGTGCATATCAATCAAAGTATCCCAAATTTCCTTTGCATTCCCAAGACGAATGATTTTGTTGAATTCTTCGGGGCACAATCCACTGAAGATAATATCACAAGCTTGAGCATTGTATTGCAGCATCTTCAACTCTTCCGCGGTAGCTTCAAGGTTCGTTCTCTCCCATCAAAGAATTCACCTTGCAAGCCAATACACACAATAGCCCAAACAGTGGGGTTATGTCCAAGAATATGCATTTTCATCTTATGCTTCCAACTAGCAAAATTAGTACCATCAAAGTAAGGACCTCTATGGTGGTAATTTCCCTCACAAGATGCCATGCTCTCCTAGGTTGTGAGACCGAGGCTATGATCACCAAAAGCTATGGAAATCAAAGCAAATGGAGACCAAAGCTCTGATACCACCTAAAGGATCGAAAGTTTGTCTAGAGGGGGTTGATTAGACTACTTGACCAAATAAAAATCTAGCCTTTTCCCAATTTTAAGTCTTGGCAGATTTTAGCAACTTAGCACAACTCAAGTAATCAACCTGCACATGCAATTCTAAGTGTATAGCTGCGGAATGTACAAAAATTGCATACGAAGGTAAAGGGAGGAGTTTGGAGGGAGCAAACGCAATGTAGACACGGAGATTTTTGGCGTGGTTCCGATAGGTGGTGCTATCGTACATCCACGTTGATGGAGACTTCAACCCACCAAGGGTAACAGGTGCGCGAGTCCACGGAGGGCTCCACCCACGAAGGGTCCACGAAGAAGAAAACTTGTCTATCTATAACACCCACGATGCGGCTATATCTCCCACGTGTCGGAGCACGACTTAGAGGCATAACTGCATAGTAGGCATGTCGCAAGAGGGGTAATCTTTACACATCCCATGTCCTGAATAAGAATGGGATAAAGAGCTGGCTTACAATCGCCACTTCACACAATACATAAATATAGCATACATCATCTAGAATACAATCGAGGTCCGACTACGGAACCAAAATAAAGAAAGACCACCCCTATTGCTAGATCCCCGATCGCCCCGACTGGGCTCCACTACTGATCAACTGGAAACGAAACAACACAACGAACACGATCTTCATCGATCTCCCACCTGCGCTGGGTTGCGTCACCTGCAGGGGTGTCCCAACTTAGCCCATAACAAGCTCTCACGATCAACGAAGGATATTCCTTCTCCCAAGAAGACCCGATCAGACTCGGAATCCCGGTTACAAGACATTTCGACAATGGTAAAACAAGACTAGCAAGACCACCCGCTGTGCCGACAAATCCCGATATGAGCTGCACATATCTCATTCTCAGGGCACACCGGATAAGCTAAGTGTACAAGAACCAACGTAACCCAAGTTGCCAAGGGATGGCCCTGCACGGCGCTCTAGTTTGGACCAACACTCAGAGGAGCACTGGCCCGGGGGATTTAAAACAAAGATGACCCTTGAGTCTGCAGAACCCAAGGGAAAAAGGCTTATGTGGCAAATGGTAAAACCAAGGTTCGGCCTTGCTGGAGGAGTTTGATTCAAGGTGAACTGCCGAGGGGTTCCCATTATAACCCAACCACCTAAGGAACGCAAAATCATGGAACATAACACCGGTATGACGGAAACTAGGGCGGCAAGAGTGGAACAAAACACCAGGCATAAGGCCGAGCCTTCCACCCTTTACCAACTATATAGGTGCATTAGAGTAAACAAGATATAATAATGATATCCCAACAATATCCATGTTCCAACATGCAACAAACTTCAGCTTCACCTGCAACTAGCAACGCTATAAGTGGGGCTGAGAAAAAGCGGTAACATAGCCAAACAATGGTTTGCTAGGAAAGGTGGGTTAGAGGCTTAACATGGCAATATGGGAGGCGTGATATAGCAAGTGGTAGGTATCGCATCATAGTAATAGAGCGAGCAACTAGCAAGCAAAAATAGAAGTGATTTCGAGGGTATGGTCATCTTGCCTGAAATCCCGCAAGGAAGAAGAACGAGTCCATGAAGAAGACAAACGGACGGAGTCGAACGGATCCTCAAAAATCCGGAACGAAACCGAAGCTAACGAGAGAAGCAACCCGGAAAGAAGCAAGCAACATAGTAAACAACCATCACATAAGCATGGCATGATGCACAACCAAGTATGATGCATGTCCGGTTTAATGAGGCATGGAATGGCAAAGTGCACAAACAAAACTACAAGTTAAGTGGAGCTCAATATGCAACGGGTTGCATATTGACGGAACACCACATCAATTATTTAGTTCTCTCTCGTTTAGGTACTCAACAATATTAAATGTTGTTAAACATGGCAAGAGGAGAAGCATAAAGAAATTATCTATTTAGGCAAGTTTAAATGAGACCAGAACGCCAAACAACAACTCTGGTAAAACCCCATATGCATTTAGCAATTTAAGGCAAACAACAATTTAAACCATTTTAAATATTTTTATCATGATGCGAATGACATGTGCAAGTTTATGCAAGTTTTACGAAAATGTTGATAAGAGCATGTTATGAAGTATTTGTCACCGTGGCAGAAACGAAAGAGGTGCCACGACAATGACAACGGAAATGGTGCCACGGCAACATTCCGGTTCCGGTAGCTCAGGGAGATACCGGTGCAAAAGACAAAGTGACGGGAGTGTGTCATGCAAGGATGGTGGGGTGCTCTCGGATACTGGGTTCCCACATTTTGGTGACAAGGCAAAAGAGGGGCAACGTGCACCGACAATTCAGACTCGAGGCGAACAAGGGTGCATCTCATACAACATGCATCTGTTCTCGGACGGTCGTTCTCGGCGGTTATACCTTCGCAGCGAGCGTTTCGAGGCGGACGGGATCGATGGGACGTAGTGGTACTTTCGGTCCTCGGCGATGAAAGAGGTACAAATGTTCTCAAGGCACTTGTCGGTCCGGACTTGCTGTAGTTGTACATGGAAAACGTAGTGGTACTCGGAGTCTTGTCAAACCGAAGCGACGGTAGTCGTACACGACACTTTGTGGAAGTAGTTGTACTCGCGGACTTCGGCGGCGGTAGTCATTCAGGGTCTTGGCGGTTCGTTGTGTAGCCGTACATGTTCGACGTGGTACACGGTTCGAAGTCGTGCATGTCCCATAGATGTTCAGGGTCACCATGAGGAACTTGTCAAATCCAGGGTCTTAGTCATCGGTAGTGGTACACGTGTTCTTGGTACTTGGCGCCATCACCGTGTAGTCGTACCCGAGGTCCTGCCCAGGGTCCTAGGCATCGGTCACTGTGGTACTTGTCGGTCCACGGTAGCAAAAGTGTGCTACTGGGTGGTTTGGTTAACGCGCAAGGCAGCGTGCGTTCGTTCTCTGCCTGAACGAGGACGACGTGGAGGCAGGAGGGCAACGGTGGCACCGTGAACTTTGGTGATGCAGCATGACAGGGAGGCACAGGGATGGCTGTGGTGGACGGATCGGCCTCGGGACGTCGTGTCCTGGCTGGTGGCGAAGCTCCATGGCGGCAGACGAACACTACTAGGGAAAACCCCAGTAGTAGCGCAGGTTTAAATCCCACTAGTAGCGCGGGCAGCCGCGCTACCAATAAGGCGCTACAGCTATTACTTAGTAGTAGCGCGTGCGACAAGCGCTACTGCTAAGACACATAGCGGCAGCGCTTGTTCTGTCCTGCGCTCCTGCTAATCTAGCTAGCTGTAGCGTGTTTCTTATCCATCACTACTAGTACTCTTTTTTTCATTTTTAGTGTATTTATACGACGTTATACAAATTTTGGTACAATACCAATTATGAGGTTTATATTGTTATGTCCGTAACAGTGTGTCAAATGAAGGTGGATTAGGCTGAAGTGGAGGCAATATGTGGTGCATGTCAAAAGTATACTACTAATCCAGACTTGATCTAGTTTGGACTAGTAGTACTTTCGATGTGCACCACATGTTGCCTCCACTTGAATCTAATCCGCCAGCACAAGCTATTTAATCATCATCATAGTCATTACCACCAACAGTATTTATTAAATCACCATAGTCATAGTGTAGCACATCATCATCTTCAAACTCATTCTAGCTGGCTAATCACCACCAACACTAGCTGCAATAGCTATCTAATCACCACCAAAACTTGCTAATAATAATCATCATAGTCATTACCACGAACACTAGCTATTTAATCATCATAGTCATAGTGTAGCACATCATCATCTTCAACCTCATTTCTAGATAGCTAATCACTTCTGCTGGTCTCTTTCAGGTAAAATAACATTAAACATGTATAGGACTCCTCCTTCATCAAGTTGGAGCATGTAGGTGAACCTATCTCCTAATCGTGGGCTGCGCTTTTGATTGCTGCCCCCTAGTACTTCTCTGCGATCATTCACAATTTTACTCCAGTCTTTCACTATTAAGCATTCCTCGCTATTAGAAATCCTGAATGCACTAAAGTGCATTGTAGGATATCTTGGCCGTAAGCTAACAATATTCATGGTACCTTTAGTCTCGATCCAATCAGGCACAACATTCATCGGGAGTCCCTGTTGAAGAACATCGTATAGTAACATACTTAGCAATGAAGTTTAGCTTAAAAATAATGTATGCAAAAGATGAACTGAGGACAAATAGTAAAAATCTTACCATCTTTCCTAAATAGATGTGACCGTAGTTCAGTACAAACACTATTGGTCGCACGTTTTCAGTACTAACATTTCTAAGTGCAGGAAGAAAATTTGTCTTGACAGTATCAAGATCCTGAAGCCATGAAACATAATGACCTAGCTCCTTGCAGTTTAGTTCAGCCCCGGGACAGTAGTAGGTCCTGTCTACCAAGCGCTGGTCATGTTTGCTTGAACAGAAATAAGCTGACAATAGAAATTAGTTGTCAACTATTTTTGAATAAACAATATCAAAGACATAAATATGGTTAAGAAAATCACATAATGGTATAACTGGAGGAGTCTGCACATCGACCCAGATGTCGGTATTACCTTCAATATCATCTTCCGGACGAATATCAAAGGTGATAACCATATTAGGCTCAAATGCATAAGTCTTGCATAGTGCTCGCCAAGTTTTGCATCCAAAATAGGTGTAGTCGTCTTCGTTGTATAATTTTGCGTGAAAAATATAACCATGCTCGATCTTCAAGTAAACTTTCTTTACCTCCATAGTACGACTGAAACCTATCTTATCGAAGACAAAAATTCTTGCATGGCAGGGGATACACTAGTAAAATAGTAAAAAAAAATTAAATTATAAGTTGAAGCAAATGAAGGAGATGTCATGCTTAATTACGAAAAAAGACTTGCCGTTGTGACTTACTATATCCACTTTGAAGTTCTGGTCCAGCTTGATGCTCAAGCGCCTATCATCATCTAGGAAGATTCTGTCGGACAGGTCGCGTTCGTCTTCGCAGTACTTGCAAATACCGAAATCCTTTTCGTCGTCAGACATTTCCTATGTTCATAGTTGAAACATTAATTGAAAATCGATCGAAGACAACTACCAGGATACTCAACACACAAATCTAGAACACTCAATATTTCCTACATATTCTGGCACAAGTCATGCCAAAATTCATGGAAAAATCCGGCATGACCTTTGCTAAAATAGGACATATTGAGCGCCTAAAATTTGCCGGAATGGAAATGAATCAACACTCCAGCAAAACATAGGCCACTCGGAGGTGTAACCTGCAAACATGACCGGCCACTTGGGCAAGCACATATCCTATTTGTGCAACACAAGATATACACTTCAAAATATCTTATAGGACTCATATTGATAGGAGCATTCAATAAGCAAAACCAAATCGCAAAATAATTAAGTATTCAAATTAGCATACATTCAATAAGCAAAAGTAAATCATTTCATGCGTCCGTACATCATCAAATATTATCACTAATACATCCCGAATAGTATCATACATATAACATCACTAATACAACTAAAACCCT
The DNA here is from genome assembly GCF_003073215.2 of Triticum urartu. Taxonomy (NCBI): domain Eukaryota; kingdom Viridiplantae; phylum Streptophyta; class Magnoliopsida; order Poales; family Poaceae; genus Triticum; species Triticum urartu. The sequence continues at coordinate 59,783 of NW_024111611.1, read as the reverse complement.
AGCGCACGACGGGTATCGGCGCGGGCGGTGGACACCCACAGATAAGGAACCATCACAGGATCATAGCTCTAGTGAGATCCCTGGAGAACCTGCCAGGTATTGGAGAACCTGTGCTCCAACGCAAACAAGTAGCCACGGACGTGCGCGTCCTCCTCACTGACACGGTGACGCACCACCTCCGCGGGGTCCTCGAGCCTCTAGACCGTCACTGGCCCACGTGACCGCCACCAAAGAAGGTTCGGATCAATGACGGGCTGACTCCTCACCAACCGTCGCCCCGCAAGTAGGTAGCGTCAGCCAGTACTCACCTCATTCCAATACCCCTAGTCTCGCACTCTCGTCTATTTTGGCTTTATGCGGGACTCCTCCCAATGATTCACACACGCCTGGCGCGTAGTCGCTGTAGGTGAGGACAATGACCCATCTGGTGGACCTGAGCAGTGCGTCGTTCCTTCCTGTCGCGATCCTACTGACCGTAACAGCGTCAGCAGGCAATGCGGCCTCTTTAGCATTGCGAATCGCACTCATCGCGACTTGCCCGACCGTTGCTACGGGACAGATAAATTTGCTTGTTAACCTGAGAGAAAAGACTGTAATAGATGTCTTATACTTCGTAAGATTTTCTTGTACTTATAAACACATAAAATTTAATTGCTGTTCACTAAGCTTATTAACCTTGCGAACTAGATGTCAATATATCAGTCACCTATACTTACAATGCGGCGATTCTAAAATCTCTAACACAAATGACAATTACTCCCCAACTATGATTCTGTCCTTAAAAAGGGTAAACTAGTATCAACTAAGTTCTATTAAATTAATTATGCGTGGATGATGCTAGATCCCATACCGTACTTCAAAGCGGACTCTATCTAAACAATAAGTAGATTCTACGGTAGAAACATAAACCTAGTTACATGACTACTTATATTAATTCTAACCCTATTTCTGATTGAACATCTAAATTCCATCTAATCAATGCTAGATACTTTAACCGTTACGAATAGAACTATCCCAATCCAGTCTAGAACTGCTCTCCAAAGAGAACATCTACCAGACAATTTAACCACTAACCTAATATTGCTCTTTTATTCGATCTTACTCGTAACATCAGTTTAGCCCTAACTAACCTTCTAGATGCTCTATCAATACTAATTTTCGACACATTAATCACACTCCTACTGCGAAGCATTAAATTTCTAGCGCAACATCCTAATTTTGGCAGAGTATGAGCAGCCTCTAACTAATTAGATGCGAACTCATTCAATTTCACCTCTTACAGAACACCATTTATCGTCAGGAGCGAGGCAAGAGAGGAGGAGGAAGGAGGGGCGCTTTCCTCCATCGCTGACAAACCTCTTTACTCTGGCCGCCAGCTGGAGTTTCTGCAGCAGTGCGGCATCGCTGGCGTCACAGAATTCGAATGTTGTGAGGTCACATGGGCACGGGCGTCGGCGGTTCGTGCTCCATAATTTTATTATGACATTTCTCTTCCACCTTATCCTGGCGTAATGGCTATCTTTCAAAGAGTCTATTCAGACCCTTCGGCGCGTTAGCGCACGGCCGGGAGGGGCAAGGCGATCATTTCGGCGATTATTGCATTAGTTGCGGATGTAAGCATCGCGAGGCTGCGTCGCTCATGACTGCTGGTCCCGACAAATTCCCTTGTGTGAGCCCGATGTGTGTTGCAGCGCGTCGATGCTACGATCAGGGCGTAGGCTTCAGTGCCTTAGTCCCGGCAGGGCGTTCCATGATTCGATGGTGGCGCGAGTGAGCGTCCGGCGACATCATATTGCTTTATGCTCACGTTCGTTCACTCTGACTGAGCGTACGCGCTACGCAGCATACTACGCTTTCCCATTCATTTCTAATTCGGTCCCCCGGGTCTCAGCTGACGCGCGGCAGGAAGTTTGTCACTATTGTGCTCCTCTCGGGTGGTGTACAGAATTTTCAAATTCTTACGATGGTTGTTCACAAGCAAACGAACTTGCGTTGAGCTTAACATCATCAGTACGCTTGAGTAGTTATTGCATTTTCCAGCTTAAGTGCGACTTCGACTTGCTATGTAGCCTATTAGCGCGTTTCACTTTAACAATCAGTGGCGATTACTCGCCTTTACTCCCTTTCTGCATTATTTATCTGTCTTATCTCCATTTAACGTATGGTATATTCATAGCCGTTGAAGACCTATGCCGCCCATAGTTGTTTCGTGTAAAGAGCACGGCCTGACAGCCTCTACTCATATAAATCCTTTTTCGGAGAATAAGTAGTATGCCAAATCCGTTGCTTGTCATCAATAAATTGGTGAAGGATAAGCATAATGTAATTCTTATTCTTGTTTCATTGATAATTAATTCCTTATTCCGAGGTTCATCAAAATTCTTGATTTCAGTTTGTTCATTTTCTTTCGGAGTTCCAAGTTTTTCTGTATATCATCGGAAGCTCCATCTAATCATTGCAAGGCTTCTCCGGAGTTCTTTCAACTTTTTTTGATCATCCTTTTATTACCGGAGTTCTTCATGGAGGCTCTACATGATGGTTCATCAAGGATTTAATTCCTTCTCGAAGTGTTCATCGAGATTCTTTTCAGAGGAGCTCAAGTATTCTTCATCTTGCATTCCGAAGTGCATATTCTTTCTACCTTATCATTGGTGTATGTCATGTCTGATAGCCATCGCCTTGAGCTTTATGACTCTTTATCTTTGACAATAGTTACTACCGCTCCAGTGGCTTTTCATGATTGTGAACTCAAATGTCAGGTGACTGAGGACGTTCTATAACTACCCATCATTTTATATACTTCCTTGGTGAGTCTGTATGTCACCGTGTATGGTGTGAGAGAATACAATCCGTGCCATCTGATCATGACATGCCCTTATCCATACTTAAGGGAACTGTACCAAGTGCGTGGTTATTTTGAGTGGCGCCCGCCTACCTCATAGTATCTCAATTTCCCTACAGCCTTACTACATCCTCATGAAGGTTCTTGTTTCATCCTACTCGTTTGTATGAAAGTGTATTTTACCTTAGCTAGTTGGACCAAACTTCTCCTCATTGCTTTGTTTGTTTAAGTGGGCAGAATATCTCTAGCAACGAGCGTGACATAGGATTTCGACGTGTTTTCCATAAGCCCACAACAAAGTCTTATTCATGTCGGTCTTTTGGGTTTTACAACGATCATCGTACACGGATTCGGACCCTTACGCCAGTTAGGATGCCTGTGGATAGCTGACGAGAAGCTCACTCAAATGTCTGAGGAGTAGAGGAGGATGTCTGTAATTTCATCCTTGCCACGCGTTTGCCCTATTCTGGCTATTCGCGAGTGTCTCTTTCGAGCAAGGTCTCGTTCGTGTCGGAGGTAGTGTGTTGTTGGTTTTATCACTCGACGTGACGAAGCAGTGGCCAAGGTCTTCTCGATCGGCGGGTGTTCAAACTTGCGAATCCTCGAGAATAAGACATCTTCTATTCCCAACCAGTGTGTTTACGTGAAGCTCTGAGTCCTGACCATTCCCCGTGCGTACCAATCGTTCTCCAACCCGGGGCAAATGCGGCTGCTTTACTTTTGTCCCCATTGCCCATCCTTTTTCTTATGCTCCGTTTTAAGCCCCTACCAAGGAGGACGTTGAATAGATCGGGTAAAAGTGTTCACTTTGGCTGTGCCACGCGGTACCTTTTGCGGTGAACGCAAGTGCGGCGATGGGAAAGAGTTTTCGAGATATTTAGTGTTCATCTCGCGTTGGTAATCTGTGGCTATCCACTGGTTTCCAACACTTTGGTTCTTGGCGACACCTGTGCAGAGCGAAAGCTACGTCTTGCTGTCCGGTTTCTCTCCACAAGTGTTCTCTAAGCGTGACCTCCTGACTCAGTCACAAGGCTGCAGTTTTCGTGACCTCTCCTCTTCCCTTCCATTCCCGGTGCCATTCTAGATCTCGGGACGACAGTCCTCTCGTAGTGGTGGAGTGTGTGCTAATCTGACGCCCCAAGACCGGAGCTTCAGATGCCTTCCTGTTTCCGTTCGTCGTGTGTTTTGTTTGGTCTTGCATTCATCTTGCATCATGTGCATTGCATCATGTCATCATGCAACCCGTTTTAAAACTCACTAAATAAATTGCATGGATCTTCGGTCCATTTAAATCGAGGGAATTCACATGGTGATTCTCTTTATAACATATCCTCCCAATATTAGGGAGCTATATTAAATATTCCATTCATGTGGAATTACCTTGACACACTTGCAAAATATTTCCCCATGCCTTTGTCCCATGCATCATCTCCTTCTCTTTCCTTCTATTTCCTGTCTTTTGCTAGTCCCATTTTCCCCTTCTCTTTTAATGTCCATTCTTTTCCTATAAATTCTAGACCGTGCCAGGACCACCTCCTCCAATTTTCAGATCCTTTGGACTTGTTTTGGTTGGATTCAAAAATGGCTCAAGTTTGAATCTAATTCAAACTTGAATTATTTTTCTATCTCTAAATATATTGCCAAACCATTATGTTTTCGAAATCTCCTCTAAAGATCTTTCCTCGGGAGTCCTTAGACGGAAAAGCAAATATTCGCCGATCTTCCTACTTACCTACGCGAATATCCTATCGCCCCACACATGCCTGTGAGACATTTGTCCCCTTACGTTTGTGTGACGCTGTCTATTATGGCAGTATTAAAAGGAAAAGATAGGGAAATGACGAGTGAAAACGAGGGAAGGAGAAGAAGCCCAGCATGGCCGCATTGCCACTAGCCCAGGCCGGCCACCAAACCCCGTGAGGCCCATTCCCTTTCTAACCTAGCGATCAGTTGCCCGGACCTCATCTTCCCCGTGAGACGATTCGGTTTCGAACATCGTCAGCCCCGCCGCGGCGCTCACAGAACATTATTGTGGTTGTGAATACGGCTGCCACCAAGCTAGCGGGAACCCGGAAGTGGATGGAGGAGGTTAGGGAGGAGGCACTCGAACGCTGCCGGCCCTGGGGACGCTTGATATCCCCATTGTGCGGCCGCCTCGTTTGCCTGTTGCCGGTAGAGCCGTCGCCTCGCAACGGGCCAGATGCCCCGCAGGATCGCCAGGACCTGATCCGCTAACCGCCGCTTAAGGTCTCTGACGTCTTCTCCATACGGGGCATGGGCGTCGCAAGGGGTTTGGTGGCCCGGCCTGGCCTAGTGGCATGCGGCTGCTGGGCTTCTTCTCTCCCTCTTTACTCTGATTTCCCTTTTCTCTTTTAATACTGCCCATAAATAGACAGCCGTCAAAAGGGAAAATGTCAGGGATGTTGGGGAAGAATTTGAAAGAAGTGAGAATATTTCTAGACTCGAGGAATTATGAAGGATTTGAATAAACTTGTTTGGGCATTTTCCAGGAGAGAAAAATAATTCAAGTTTCAATTAGATTCAAACTTGAGACATTTTTTGAATCTAGCGAAAACAAGTCCAAAGGATCTGAAAATTGGAGGAGGTGGTCCTGGCATGGTCTAGAATTTATAGGAGAAGAATGGACATTAATAGAGAAGGGGAAAGTGGGACTTGCAAAAGACATGAAATAGAAGGAAAGTAGAAGGAGATGATGCATGGGACAAAGGCATGGGGAAATATTTTGCAAGTGTATCAAGGTAATTCCACATGAATGGAATATTTTTTTATAGCTCCCTAATATTGGGAGGATATGTTATAAAGAGAATCACCATGTGAGAATTCCCTCGATTTAAATGGAACGAAGATCCATGCTATTTATTTAGTTGAGTTTTAAAATGGGTTGCATGATGACATGATGTAATGCACATGATGCAAGGATGAATGCAACGAACCAAACAAAACACACGGCGAAACTTGGAAAACATGGAAGGCGTCTGAATCTCTGGTCTTGGGGCGTCACAACACTCCACCAGTACGAGAGGATCTCGTCCCGAGATCTAGGATGGCACCGGAGAAAAAAATGGAAGAGGAAGAGGAAGAGGTAAAACTAACTTGCTTCTTGGAGAAATGAGAGAAACCAAAGAACCTTGCGAGGTTGAACAAATTGAAAGGAAGAATACAACGGAGATGAACAAAATTGAAAACACTCCGTTAGAAAAGAGGAACAAGGAACATTACTATAACCTTGTAGGTTGAAAGACATAAGAAAAAGGATTGCAATGGACAAGAAGTACAAGCAGGCACTCCGGTTGAAACGAGATGTACAAGGAATGATAAGGATCAATTACGACAACACTCTGGTTGGAAATAGAAGGAATTGAGGATGAGCTTGACAAGGTGAGAAGATACTTGATGAAAACAACAACACACTACCTCCGGAACAAATGTAAGAAAGGAATCAAAAGAACGGAGGAGAAAACAACATCTTCTATCTCAAATGAGCTTGCAAAGGCATCCATAGGCGAAGGGTCGAACGGAGTTGTTGGAAAACCAAAAACGAAAAGAATAAGCTTGTTGTGGGCTTATGGAAAACACGTCGAAATCTTGAGGTGAAATTCTGCCACTAACAAAAACAATAGATTGGATTGATATCAACAAGGAGATGAAAACTCCTTCATCGAGATGAGAAGTAGAAATTGGATTATAGGTAAGCACCATAATGCTAACATTCCTAGTGGAAGGCTTTAGATGAAATCTACACCAAGATAACTCCAAGGAAGAAAATGATGGGTTTAAATATCTCATACCTGACATCTTTTCAATCATGAAACATGAAGGGAAATTGTCAAGAAAGACATAACGCCACCAGAAAAAGATAAGATAGAAAGAATTGCACTTCGGAATGCAAGATGAAGAATACTTGAGCTCCTTTCAAAAGAATCTCGATCAACACTTCGAGAAGGAATTAAATCCTTGATGAGTCATCATGTAGAGCCTCCATGAAGAACTCCGGTAATAAAAGGATGATAAAAAAAAGAAGTTGGAAAGAACTCCAGGAGAAGCCTTGCAATGATTACATGCAGCTTCACGATCATATAACCCAAAAAAAACTTGGAACTCCGGAAGGAACGATGAACAAATGAAATCAAGAATTTTGATGAACCTTCGGAATAAGGAATTGAATTTACTCGATGAAAAAAGAATAAGAATTACATTATGCTTATCCTTCACCAATTTAGGTTGATGATAAGCAACGGTTTGGCATACTACTTATTCTCGCGAAAAGGATTAAGAGAGGTATAGCGCAAACTTGAGAAGGTCTTCAACGATCCATCGGTAGGATCAGAAAGAACAAATGAAATGATATGATAACCAAGGAAGAGAACTCTTGAACAAACCATCGTAAGAATTGAAAATGAACGAGAAATAAGGAAACACCGGGGAGAATTAGAGAATGAATGAAGATAATTGAGGGAATTTAGATACAACTGAAACGAAGAGATCATGAACTGACTAGAGAATACTTGAACGATGCATCGGTAAGATTTGGAGAATGAGAGCTGAAAGCTGAAATGAATAATCCCGAAATGATGGCCTTCGAAGAATCAAACTGAAAAGACTCTTGAAATGCTCCGGATAGGTGAAGAGAATCACAATCAAAACAATTATGAGAAGAGGGCATCAAGCTAGAACCATGAATCTTCAAGAGAACAGATAAGATTTGGAGGGAAACTCTTCTTTGGTCTGCAAATGTTGAGAATGACGATGAGAAACACCACCATGAATTGTTGAGATACTTCGGGAGAATGAAAAGCGAAGAGGTTGAGCCAACAATGAAAAGAATTTGACCGATCTTGGAGAAAAGCATTTGACTGATGATAACTCATTCTTACGTTAAAACATTGAAATGAATTTGAGAATAACTCCGGAAAAAGAGAAGAAGAGTCAGGTAAGATCCTAGGAAAAGACCTGTGGGTTAGGGCCCACTCAATAGATACACCATTGAACGATTACTTGAGAAGGAGAATGCACCGGTTGAATTAAATGGCTTGAATGAGATAACATCCTCAAAATAGCTTGAACGCATTAAGAGTGGAAAGAAGAATCTTCGAGATATCTTCAGCACTCTGGAACAATTGAGTAACGAGAAGTGGATGAGTAAGAGGTGCACTAGCATGAGAAAGCATTGGACAAATGAAAGGACTAAGCTCAATACCAAAGCTTGAATTGAATCCACCGGAAAAGAAAATGACTGAAGAGTGACGAACTTGAAGCTTCCTTAGTATCTTCATGAGAATCACCGATAAGAACATTGAGGAAAGAATGAAGAAACTTCACATCCATAAGATGGATACTTGATTCAGAAATCTTAGTCCTTGAAGAAACAAGTGGTGGGCGGGTGGGAAAAACAAAGGCAACTTGGGGACATATGGAACGAACAACATTGGGAAAAACCAAGAGGTGATCTTGCGGATGTTGAAATGATCGGATCCACTTGAAGAGAAACACGCCGGTTGAAAAGGATTGACATGACAATCTCGATTATCATGAAGGTTTGGTATTCACATAGAAATGTGATAACACCACTTAGGAAAGGTATGGAATCAACATTTGACTTCAAAGCAACTCGAATACCACAACTGAAAAACAAAACAAAGGATTGGCTTGCAAAATAAGCCGGAAACAAACATAAGATAGACCCCATGTCGTATCTTGTGTCTGTTGGAAGGATATCCTATGATATAGTTGAATTCCCACTTATAAACTCTTGAAACTTTCTGGTTATGCAATCAGGTGTTGGGGATACAGGGGAAGCATAATATCTCACCCAAAACTAGCAAATCCTACATCCAGCTGTATCCATCCTTCAACACATAACCAAGAAACCTTCGGAAATCATTTACCTCAACCTTCGAAAAGCATTCGTTATACGAGTTATGGCAATACTCCCGAACTCCCGCCCCAGTACTGGGTGGCGTCGAGGTTATCTCACCAACAACTGCATAAAAGAGATTTTCGATATCGGCGAACTCAGGTATTCCAGAACTGCAACGATAAAATTGTGATGACAACACCTTGGAGCTCAACTCCTTGGGACACTACCAAAACCCCTAAATGTCAGGAGGCACCAAGAACAATGTTCTCGTCACAAAACCATCGGAACGATTCCAAGATACCCGCGTGATCCTAAAAAAATTCGTGAAATTTGAGAAGAAAAGATTCAAAACTCTACGTCAGGAGGCCTCACCAGAGTGACGAAGGAACTGAGGAGTAAAAAGAATCCTACTCTCCGATATATATATAATCCTATAAGACTCAAAACATTTTTCTAGACTCAACAACATCAGCGATTCGATCAAGCAGGGGGCTCCTAAGTCGGGGACGACTATGATTACCAACGTGTAACACCCATGATGTGGCTATATCTCCCACGTGTTGGAGCACGACTTAGAGGCATAACCGCATAGTAGGCATGTCACAAGAGGGGTAATCTTTACACATCCCATGTACTGAATAAGAATGGGATAAAGAGCTGGCTTACAATCACCACTTGACACAATACATAAATACAGCATACATCATCCAGAATACAATCGAGGTCCGACTACGGAACCAAAATAAAGAAAGACCAGCCCTATTGCTAGATCCCCGATCGCCCCGACTGGGCTCCACTACTGATCAACTGGAAACGAAACAACACAACGAACACGATCTTCATCGATCTCCCACCTGCGCTGGGTTGCGTCACCTGCACTGGTATCATCGGCACCTGCAACTGTTTGGAAGTATCTGTGAGTCACGAGGACTCAGCAATCTCACACCCGCGAGATCAAGACTATTTAAGCTTATGGGTAGGAAAAGGTAGTGAGGTGGAGCTGCAGCAAGAACTAGCATATATGGTGGCTAACTTACGCAAATGAGAGCGAGAAGAGAAGCAAAGCACGGTCCGTGAACTAGAAGTGATCAATAAATGATCCTGAAACTACTTACGTTCAAGCATAACACAAGACCATGTTCACTTCCCGGACTCCGGCGGAAAGAGACCATCACGGCTACACACATGGTTGATTCATTTTAATTAAGTTAAATGTCGAGTTCTCTACAACCGGACATTAACAAATTAACATCACCCATAACCGTAGGCACGGCTTTCGAAAGTTCAAAACCCTGCAGGGGTGTCCCAACTTAGCCCATCACAAGCTCTCACGGTCAACGAAGGATATTCCTTCTCCCAGGAAGACCCGATCAGACTCGGAATCCCGGTTACAAGACATTTCGACAATGGTAAAACAAGACCAGCAAGACCACCCGCTGTGCCGACAAATCCCGATAGGAGCTGCACATATCTCGTTCTCAGGGCACACCGGATAAGCTAAGCGTACAGGAAACAACGTAACCCAAGTTGCGAAGGGACGGCCCTGCATGGCGCTCTAGTTTGGACCAACACTCAGAGGAGCACTGGCCCGGGGGGTTTAAAGTAAAGATGACCCTTGAGTCTGCAGAACCCAAGGGAAAAAGGCTTAGGTGGCAAATGGTAAAACCAAGGTTGGACCTTGCTGGAGGAGTTTGATTCAAGGCGAACTGCCGAGGGGTTCCCATTATAACCCAACCACCTAAGGAACGCAAAATCATGGATCATAACACCGGTATGACGGAAACTAGGGCGGCAAGAGTGGAACAAAACACCAGGCATAAAGACGAGCCTTCCACCGTTTACCAAGTATATAGGTGCATTAAAGTAAACAAGATATAATAATGATATCCCAACAATATCCATGTTCCAACATGCAACAAACTTCAGCTTCACCTGCAACTAGCAACGCTATAAGTGGGGCTGAGAAAAAGCGGTAACATAGCCAAACAATGGTTTGCTAGGAAAGGTGGGTTAGAGGCTTAACATGGCAATATGGGAGGCGTGATATAGCAAGTGGTAGGTATCGCATCATAGTAATAGAGCGAGCAACTAGCAAGCAAAAATAGAAGTGATTTCGAGGGTATGGTCATCTTGCCTGAAATCCCGCAAGGCAGAAGAACGAGTACATGAAGAAGACAAATGGACAGAGTCGAACGGATCCTCACAACTCCAGAACGAAACCGAAGCTAACGAGAGAAGCAACCCAGAAAGAAGCAAGCAACATAGTAAACAACCATCACATAAGATGGCATGATGCACAACCAAGTATGATGCATGTCCGGTTTAATGAGGCATGGCATGGCAAAGTGCACAAACAAAACTACAAGTTAAGTGGAGCTCAATATGCAACGGGTTGCATATTGAAGGAACACCACATCAATTATTTAGTTCTCTCTCATTTAGGTACTCAACAATATTAAATGTTGTTAAACATGGCAAGAGGAGAAGCATAAAGAAATTATCTATTTAGGCAAGTTTAAATGAGGCCGGAACGCCAAACAACAATTCTGGTAAAACCCTATATGCATTTAGCAATTTAAGGTAAACAACAATTTAAACCAATTTAAATGTTTTTATCATGATGCGAATGACATGTGCAAGTTTATGCAAGTTTTATGGAAATGTTGATAAGAGCATGTTATGAAGCATTTGTCATCGTGGAGGAAACGAAAGGGGTGCCACGACAATGACAACGGAAATGGTGCCACGGCAACATTCCGGTTTTGGTAGCTCAGGGAGATACCGGTGCAAAAGGAAATTTATGGGAGCGTGTCATGCAAGGATGGTGGGGTGCTCCTGGATACCGCGTTACCACATGTTGGTGACAAGGCAAAAGAGGGGCAACGTGCACCGACAATTCGGACTCGAGGCGAACAAGGGTGCATCTCATACAACATGCATTCGTTCTCGGACGGTCGTTCTCGGCAGTTATACCTTCGAAGTGAGCGTTTCGAGGCGGACGGGTTTGATGGGACGTAGTGGTACTTTCGGTCCTCGGCGACGGAAGAGGTACATACGTTCTCAAGGCACTTGTCGGTCCGGACTTGGTGTAGTTGTACATGGCAAACATAGTGGTACTCGGAGTCTTGTCAAACCCAAGGGACGGTAGTCGTACACGATGCGTTGTGGAAGTAGTTGTCCTCGCGGACTTCGGCGGCAGTAGTCATTCAGGGTCTTGGCGGTCCGTCGTGTAGCCGTACATGTTCGACGCGGTACACGGTTCGAAGTCGTGCATGTCCCGTAGATGTTCAGGGTCACCGTGAGGAACTTGTCGAATCCAGGGTCTCAGTCATCATTAGTGGTACACGCGTTCTTGGTACTTGGCGCCATCACCGTGTAGTCGTACCGAGGTACTGCCCGGGGTCCTAGGCATCGGTCACTATGGTACTTGTCGGTCCACGATAGCAAAAGTGTGTGACTGGGTGGATTGGTTAACGCACAAGGTAGCGTGCGCTCGTTCTCTGCCTGAACGAGGACCAAGTGGAGGCAGGAGGGCAATGGCGGTGCCGCGAACTTTGGTGATGCAGCATGACAGGGAGGCATAGGGACGGCTGTGGTGGACGGATCGGCCTCGGGACGTCATGTCCTGGCTGGTGGCAAAGCTCCATGGCGGCAGACAAACTCCTCTATAGGCAACAGAGAGGGATGGAGTCGGATGAGAGAGAGAGGAAGCAGAGGAGCAAAAGGCAGGGCAAGGCACGATGACCTGCTGAGCTCCGGAGGCTCGTCTAGTTACCGACGAGGCGGCCAGTCGTGGGGATGACCTGAGGAAGAGGAGGCCGGGCCCGGCAGGCAGGGGCCTGAAGACGAGGTCGGAGATGCGAGGACGGGCAGGTCGGCGATGAGAGGCGAGCAACGTGGGGCTCCTGGTGGGCGTGAAGGACGACGACTGCAGTGCAGGTGCTCGAGGAGCTCCTCTCCTCGGGCGCTTGGGTGACGGGGATTTGGCGAGGAGGCACCCGACGAGGAAGCAGGCGATGCGGCGGGGCGACGAGGATGGATGGCGCCGGCGCAGAAGAGGAAGGAGGGCGGTGCCGCTGACAGGGGAGGCGCACCATGGGGATCAAGCGCGGGCGGTCCTACTCGCGCTAGCTGTGAGCGTACGTGTGAGTGGCGGCGGAGGGTGAACGAGGTGAGGGAACGAGGGAAATGAGGATCGGGCAACTGATCGCTAGGGTTAGAAAGGGATGGTCCTCAAGGGATTTGGTGGGCCAGCCTGGCCTAGTGGCATGCGGCTGCTGGGCTTCTTCTCTCCCTCTCTACTCTGATTTCCCTTTTCTCTTTTAATACTGTGCATAAATAGACAGTCGTCAAAAGGGAAAAGTTCAGGGATGTTGGGGAAGAATTTGAAAGAAGTGAGAATATTTCTAGACTCGAGGAATTATGAAGGATTTGAATAAACTTGTTTGGGCATTTTCCAGGAGAGAAAAATAATTCAAGCTTGGATTAGATTCAAACTTGAGCCATTTTTGAATCCAACCAAAACAAGTCCAAAGGATCCGAAAATTGGAGGAGGTGGTCGTGGCACGGTCTAGAATTTATAGGAGAAGAATAGACGTTAGTAGAGAAGGGGTAAGTGGGACTTGCAAAAGACAGGAAATAGAAGGAAAGGAGAAGGAGATGATGCATGGGACAAAGGCATGGGGAAATATTTTGCAAGTGTATCAAGGTATTTCCACATGAATGGAATATTTTTATATAGCTCCATACTATTGGGAGGATATGTCATTAAGAGAATCACCAGGTGAATTCCCTTGATTTAAATGGACCGAAGATGCATGCAATTTATTTAGTTCAGTTTTAAAATGGGCATACCCTTGAGGTTCGAACACTGGGGTGCACGCGGATATTTCGCTTCCTACCTACCTGCACCCCTCCGCCTTGCTAAGATCTAAGCGATGGAAATAACAACACAAATGACACAAGGTTTATACTGGTTCGGACCACCGTTGTGGTGTAATACCCTACTCCAGTGTGTGGTGTGGTGGATTGCCTCTTGGGATGATGATGATGAACAATACAAGGAAGAACAGCCTCGTAAGGGTCTGCTCTTGGCTGGGGTGATGAACTGCTGGGAGGAGTTCAGTCACCCTTCTCTCTCTCTCTCCCTCCGTCTTCCGTCGTCTCTCCCCTACTCTGTGGGTGGCTGGTCCTCTTCCCAAATATCGAGCGGGAAAGGAGCCAACAATGGCGGGCTAATTTGAAGGGGGACAGCTAGTACCAGCTATCCTGACAAAAGTAGTCTTCGCATGCACAAAGCTCTGGTGGTGACACCGCCTTGGGCTCCACAATGACCTCCCTCTTGCAGTCCTCCTGGTCTTGGTCTTGTTGCACCGAAATGGCAACCTTTGCCTGATGCCTCGGTACTCCGCGGCTGCGCTTGCTCCCTTTGCACCAAAGTGGAAAGGGGGACGCTGTGCGGGCTGGCACCCGCCTGGCGCCCTTGGGTCGTCATGGCTTGCGTTACGGGCACCTCGTGAGGTACCCCGCCTTGATCTCTCCCCCTCCTCGCGAGCCTGCCTGATGAGACCGTGCCTGTGGAAGCTCCGCGTCATCCGCCCCACGAGGTTTGGCCCTCGCGAGGGTCTTGGGCCTGTGTTGGTGAAGATGGGCCATGCTGGGCCCCCCTTTGGGCCATGCCGCAGGCCGCAGGTAGGCAAGTCTGGGGACCCCCGTTCCCAGAACGCCGACAGTAGCCCCCGGGCCCAAGGCGTGCCCGGACTTGGCCTTGCAGGGAGGCGGAAGGGCAAGAGAGAAGCGCCGCGGGCCCTAACAGCCTGCGGCCTTGGGCGCCGCGTGGCGGTTTATTGGACGTGGGCGTCTCCACTTCCCCATGGCGCCTCGGCAACCGCACGGATTGGACTAGTCCCTGCATGCAAAGCGGGTCATGATTACCTGCAATCGTGGAGGTCGACGGTTGGCCTTCGCCGGCCATAAGTACGGAATGGCGCGCGCCCTTCCAGTTCATCCCCCCTTGCTTCTCCTTCTTCTTCATGGCTCCGTCGAGGAGGTTCTTGGCCGCAGAGAAGGGGAAGGCTCACCAGGTTGAGCCTGCCTCTCCCCCGCCCAAGCGCGGCCGAGGACGCCCTCGCAAATATCCTGTGACCTCCACGGTAGCTCCCAGCGGCCATGGAGACGATTTCCAACGTGGCGACGGGCAGATTGCCGCGGCCGGGGTGCGCGCTCCTGTCGCGCATCCCCCTAGACCGCGCTTTCGCGCTGCAGAGGTGCTGCCGGAGTTCGTCGTGTGGTCGGCGGAGCCGACTAGCACCCGGCTTCCGCTCCCTCGCTTCCTCCTCGGCGAGCTTCCGGCCGGCGCTCCGGGTGGCCTCTGGCTTCAGGCCGACAGCTGTTGCAGCCGGGCCTCATGGGTTTTGTTGGAGGTCTCCGCAGCCGGGATCCTGGCCCTGGCCCGCGGTTGGCAGACGTTTGCCCGTGCCTGTGGCCTGAGCCGTCGCTGCACCCCGCACTTCAAATTTGACGGTGTTGCCACCCTCTACGTGAGGCTGTTTGGGGAAGATGGTCGCCGCGCAGGGTGCTGCCCCAAGGACGACAACCGCGGCCGGGAACCCAGCTCCGGCGATGATGGGGAAGACAGCGCTCGCGTGACCGGCGGTGCTTGGGGCTCCCCAAGGTTCTCCGGTTCTTCTTCAGGCGGTGGCCGCGGTCAGCCTCCACGCCGTCGCATCTGCTTGGGGGGTGGTAGCATGTCCGCCCGCCGTCGCGCCCCGGTGAAGCGCGAGAGGGAGTATGCCTGAGCCCCGGAGGCGGCTCGAGTCTTCCCTGTAGGCCGGTGTGAGGCGAGCTGCACCTGATCTGTTCTTTCTTTTCCTGTTTTCCTGCGTAAAAAAGACAGTAGTGTGGAGCCCCGCAGGGGCGTGTTTGGGATATTGCCGTTAATCATCATTTTGCTTCCGTTATCGTGACTTCCGGCTATGTGCCCGCGGGTGGATAGTTCCCGGCCCCTGCCATGGGGGGGCGATCGACCCAGGTCCCGTGTTCGTGTCGCGATGTCCGTGGGGCACGGACTGAAGGGGTGCTCCTGTAATGGACCCAGGTCGCGAACCCTTTGAACGACTAGAATGGGAACACTCGCGAGGGCGCTCGACAGTCCCCCCCCCCCCTCGCGAGGCCTTGCATAAGAGAAACCGAGGCAGGAGAGTGAAAAGTCGAAGAACCACAAGCCAAAGACAGCAACAACTTCAATAAAACTTCGAATGAGAAGGAACAAGCCAACTGCGGAAAGCAAATGAAATGCCGTGTCCGGCACCTAATCTAGTCTTCAACGTCTTCTCACCAGCGTGGAGCTAAGTGCTGCCACTAGGCGTGGGAGGGAGCCCCAGGGCCTGAGGCCGGCGCTCCTGAGACTCCGGGGCGTGTACAGCCCCAACTCATTATTATGTGAGAGTGTTACGGGCGGCGAGCTTCACAGGCGTTGGCCTTCTTCACAGGCTCCGGGCCTTTTCCAAAACGCGACAGCTTCACAGGCATTCGCCTTCTTCAAAGGCTCCGGGCCTTTTCCAAAATGCGACGGCTTCACAGGCATTCACCTTCTTCATAGGCTCCGGGCCTTTTCCAAAACGCGATGGCTTCATAGGCATTCGCCTTCTTCACAGGCTCCAGGCCTTTTCCAAAATGCGACGACTTCACAGGATCTAGTCCTTTTCCAAAACACGATGGCTTCACAGGCATTCGCCTTCTTCACAGGCGCCGGGCCTTTTCCAAAACGCGACGGCTTCATAGGCATTCGCCTTCTTCACAGGCTCTAGGCCTTTTTAGGGGTAGAACCTCTGGAGGTGCTTGATGTTCCATGTGTTCTGGAACGGCACCCCCTCCTGAGTCTCCAAGCGCGCGGAGCCGGGCCTAGAAACATGAACAACCTTGAACGGGCCCTCCCACATGGGAGAGAGCTTCTGCAGTCCCTCCCTGGAGAGAACCCGCCTGAGCACGAGGTCTCCTACCTTGAGAGTTCTGGGGCGGATGTTGCGGCAGTGGTATCGTCGCAGTGCTTGCTGGTACCTCGCCGCTCGCAGCGCGGCTTCTCGACGACGTTCCTCCCCCAGCACGAGGTCCATCCCCCGCATGGCGTCCTGCTGCGCCTCGTCGAACGCCAGGACCCGTGCGGAGCGACGTCTGACCTCGTGAGGGAGGACCGCTTCGGCTCCGTAGACCAGGAAGAACGGGGTCTCTCCAGTCGGCTTGGTCGCGGTTGTGCGGATGGACCACAACACGGACTGAAGCTCATCGTACCAACTTCTGCCGCAGGCCTCCAGCTTCTTCTTGAACGTCCTGGTCTTAAGGCCCCTCAGGACCTCTGCGTTGGCTCGCTCAGCCCGGCCGTTGCTTCGGGGGTGCGCCACTGAAGCGTAGCGGGGGTGCGCCACCGAAGCGTAGCATATCTGCGTCCCAAGGTTAGCACAGTATGTTTTGAAGAGGTTACTGGTGAATTGCGAACCGTTGTCTATGATGATGCGGTTCGGCACCCCGAACCGGCTCACGATGCCCCTGATGAACTTGACCGTGGAACCCGCGGGGATGGTATGGACGGCTTCTACTTCAGCCCACTTGGTGAACTTGTCCACGACGACGTAGAGGTAGAGGTAGCCCCCTGGCGCCCGAGGAAACGGGCCCATGATGTCTAGCCCCTAGACTGCGAACGGCCACGAAAGGGGTATATTCTGCAGGCCTCCTGCCGGCTGATGGATTTGCTTGGCGTGGAACTGGCAGGCCTCACAAGCCTTCACCAGTTCGACGACGTCCTTGAGTGCGGTAGGCCAATAAAACCCACTGCGGAACGCCTTGCCGACCAGGGTCCGTGATGATGAATGATGTCCACAGTCTCTGCCGTGTATGTCCTCCAGCAGCTCCTTTCCTTGCTCCCTGGAGATGCAGCGCAGGGATACATCGTTAGGTCGCTTCCGGTAGAGCTCTCCATCCTTGATGCAGTATGCCATGGCCAGCCGTGCCACACGCTTCGCCTCCTCCTCCTTCTCCAGTAGGGTCCCTTGTGTTAAGTAACTCCGGAGTTCCGTGATCCAGTCCCCCTCCTGAGGCTCCATCGTCAGGAGCAGGTGTGCTCCTGAGGCCGGACCATAGACCGGGGCTCCTGAGGCAGGTGGCTGGGGGAGCTCCTCCCGTGGCTGAGCCGTGTTTGACAATGACGGCAGGGCTGAGGGCTTGAAGAGCCGCTCCTCGAAAATGCCATGCTCCTGAGGTAATCGCCTGGACGCTCGTTTGGCGATATCGTCGGCTCCTGATTGGTGCCATGGGGCACATGCTGCAACTCCAACCCCAGAACTGCTTCTTCATCCCGCGGACCTCCGCAAGGTAGGCTTCCATGTGCTCATCTTTCGGCTCGTACACCTTGTTGGAGAAATTGACCAGGAGCTGCGAATCGCCCTTGATGGTGAGGCATTTCACCCCCAGGGCAGCTGCGGCCTTCAAGCCCGCTATTAAACCTTCATACTCTGCTATGTTGTTGGCAAACTTTTCACCTCGCTAGAAACAGAGCTGCACAACGTAGTACAGCTTGTCTTGAGTGGGCGATATAAGCACCGCCCCAGCCCCTGCGCCATGCCTGGAGAACGCTCCATCGAAATACATGACCCAGGCCTTCTGGCGCCTCCTTCCGGGGAGAGGGACAATCTCGCCGCCTTGAGGCTGGTGCCTCGTCCTCCCACAAAATCTGCCAATGTTGCTCCCTGATGACTCTGGTCGTGCTGAATTCGAGCTGAACACTTGGCAGTTCTATGTCACTCACGACCCTCCCAGCTAGTTAAGGGCTCTGAGCAACTCTCTCTCCAGGGGGTATTGACGAGACGACCTGATTGGGTGGCCCTGAAATAGGTCGCAGCTTGCGCGAGGCACGCAGCACGCGGAGGAGTTTCTGAGGCAGTGGGTTACTGCGCCTCGCATCCCGCAACACCGTGCTGACGAGTACACCGGGTGCCTCAACGAGGTGGGTGCGTTCAGTCTGGCGACTCCTTTGGGAGACCGTGGTACTCTTGAGGCGATGAGGCTCCTGAGGCTGGCCATCTGAGAGGGGCCTCTTCCGCCCCAGCGCACTTCTTCTGCTTGCGTGTGATCCTCCTCAGCCGCGGTGGCGGTCCCGTGGGCCTTCCTTGTTCCTGTTTTGCCTTGTCCCAGGCCGCTGCTGCGTTTCTGATTTGACTCCCCTCTAACTCTGATTTGACGCTCCCCTCTAACCGCCACCAGGGCCGCGTTGGCGGCGTAGGGAGTGGCGGCGAGGTAAAGCGCCAGGGGCTCTTGAGGGTGCGGAGCCACCATGACCGGAGGGCTGGTCTGGTATCTCTTGAGATCTTGGAAAGCCTTGTCGGCCTCTTCGGTCCATTCAAAGGGCCCCCTTTTCTTCATTAGCTAGAAGAAAGGCAGCGCTCGCTCCCCCAACTTGGAGATGAATCGTCCTAGCGCGGTCACGTGCCCAGTGAGCTTCTGCATTTCTCTGAGGGTCTTTGGCGGGCTCATGTCCTCGACCGCCTTGACCTTTTCCGGGTTAGCTTCGATGCCTCGGTGGAACACGAGGAAACCCAAGAGCTTGCCTGAGGGGACTCCGAACACACACTTCTCTGGGTTGAGCCGCAGGTTCACTTCGTTGAGGCTCGCGAAGGTTTCCTCCAGGTCCTGTATCAGGGTCCTGGCCTCCCGAGACTTCACCACAATGTCATCGACGTAAGCCTCAACGTTCTTCCCGAGCTGTGGGCCCAAGGTGATGTGCATCAGCCGCTGAAAAGGTCGCCCCGGCGTTGCGCAGCCCAAATGACATGCATGTGTAGCAGTACACGCCACACGGGGTTAGGAAGGCTGTCTTTTCGACGTCTTCTATTGCCATCTTGATCTGGTGATACCCAGAGAAGGCATCCAGGAAGCATAGCAGGTCGCATTCTGCGGTGGAATCGACGATCTGGTCGATGCTCGGGAGCAGGAACGGATCTTGCGGGCATGCCTTGTTGAGGTTGGTGAAGTCGACACACATGCGCTCCTTCCCTCCCTTCTTTGGCACAACGACAGGTTTGGCCAACCAATCCAGGTATCGGACCTCGAGAATGACCCCAGCGGCTTCTAGTTTGCGGGTCTCTCGGACGATGAAGGCCTGCTTTTCTATGGACTGTCGCCTTGCCTTCTGCTTCAGAGGGCGCACGTTGGGGCACATGTTGAGGTGATGCTCGATTACACTCCTAGGAATCCCCGCCAACTAGTCAGGCTCCCAAGCGAATACCTTCTTGTTCGCGCGCAGGAACTTGACCAGGGTCTCCTCCTGCTCGGGCTTGAGGTTGGCGCCTTTGGTGAAAGTGGCGTTGTCGGACCCGTCCTCATCGACGGGTATTTGCTTGGTTTCTGCCTTGTCTTGGGTGAACAATTGTTTCTTCTTGGCGTGTGCAGCCCCCTTGGGCTCGGGGGTCTCCAAGCCGGCAGGATGTGCCGCCGCCGCCGTCTTGAAGGTGAGCTTGAGTACCCGCTGCGCGTCTCCGGTGTCCCCGTGCACGGCGAGGACACCGCTGCTCCCGGGCATGTTCATGAGATTGTATGTCGGGTGCGTCGCGGCCATGAACCGGGCCAGCGCTGGGTAGCCAAGGATGGCGTTGTAGAGGAGGCCGATGGGGGCGATGTCGAAGTCGACCAGCTCCGTGCAAAAGTTGTTGTAGGTGCCGAAGGTTACTGGGAGCCGGATCTGTCCCAAGGAGCTGGATGATCCGCCCCCAACGCCTGAGAAGGGCCGGCTGGGTTGCGGCCGTTCCAGGGGTATGCAGAGGAGGTTGAAGGCCTCGACCGAGAGCATGCTGAGGCCCGCACCGCCATCGATGAGAGTTCTGGTGACGGCCACATGGCAGATGGTGGGGGTGCACAGCATGGGGAGCGCACCCAAAGAGGCCGAGTTGGAGGGGTGGTCCTCCGAGCTGAAGGTCAGGCCTGCCTTGGACGCCGCCCGGTCCGGGGGAGCCCCCTGCCACGTGGAAGCGGCGCTGACCCGACGGATGAATGTCTTGACGTGGTTACCTGTAGGTGGCGCCTGCGAGCCACCCAGTAGGGACGCGACGACCGGGGTTGTTGGTGTAGCACGACAGGCGGGGAAGAGGCTGCGGGGCTCTTCCCAAGAGGCCACGGAGGTTGCCGGCAGGTGGAGCAGCCATGGGCACGGAGCGCCGGTGAGGGCCATGGGGAGCCAGATGGCCATGACCCTATCGTCACCTCCAGCTTCGAGGGGGGCCTCCTCGCTCGCCGGCAAGAAGGCCAGCGGATCTGTCGCGCCGCCGTAGCGCGGCAGCGTCGTTGGCCTGAACTTGTCCGTCCACCATACCCGTCGCAGGGCTGGAGCCAGGGCTCGGAGCCCCCTGGCCCCCGTGTTGGCACCGGCGGCCGGAGCGGGCGACGCGCTACTCATCGCGAGGTAGGTCGTGGTGGTGGCGGAAGGGGAAACTCCGGTGCACCCCTACCTGGCGTGCCAAATGTCGGATTTCGGGTTCCGGCAGACCCTTGAGGTTCGAACAGTAGGGTGCGCGCGGAGATTTCGCTTCCTACCTACCTGCACCCCTCCGCCTCGCTAAGATCTATGCGATGGAAAGAACAACACAAATGACACAAGGTTTATACTGGTTCGGGCCACCATTGTGGTGTAATACCCTACTCCAGTGTGTGGCGTGGTGGATTGCCTCTTGGGCTGATGATGATGAACAATACAAGGAAGAACAGCCTCGCGAGGGTCTGCTCTTGGTTTGGGCGATGAACTGCTGGGAGGAGTTTAGTCACCCTTCTCTCTCTCTCTTTCCTTCTCTTTTCCTCGTCCCCCTTGTTCTGTGGGTGGTTGGTCCTATTTAGAGAGGCCCGGTCCTCTTCCCAAATATCAAGCGGGAAGGGAATCAACAATGGCGGGCTAATTTGAAGGGGGACAACTAGTACTAGCTATCATGACAAAAGTAGTCTTCGCCTGCACAAAGCTCTGGTGGTGACGCTGTCTTGGGCTCCACAATGACCTCCGTTTTGTAGTCCTCCTGGTCTTGGTCTTGTTGCACCGAAATGGCAACCTTTGCCTGAGGCCTCGGTACTCCACGGCTGCGCTTGCTCCCTTTGCACCAAAGAGGAAAGGGGGACGCTGCACGGGCTGGCACCCGCCTGGCACCCTTGGGTCGTCATGGCTTGCGTCACGGGCACCTCGTGAGGTACCTCGCCTTGATCTCTCCGCCTCCTCGCGAGCCTGCCTGATGAGGCCGTGCCTGAGGAAGCTCCGCATCGTCCGCCCCGCGAGGTTTGGCCCCTCGCGAGGGTCTTGGGCCTGTGTTGGTGAAGATGGGCCGTGCTGGGCCCCCCTTTGGGCCACGCCGCAGGCCACAGGCAGGCAAGTCTGGGGACCCCCGTTCCTAGAAAGCCGACAAGGTTCAAGACAAGGTTCAAGGTTCAAGGCCACGCCGCAGGGGGCTCTCCTGCGCCATCCGCTCCGCTGCACCGCACCCCGCCCCGTGCGGGCGACGAAGCTCCGGCGGCGCTCCGGCCGCCTCCTCCACAAGAAGGCGCCATGGCTCCAAGGCGCGCGGCCCCTGGGCGGAACCCGCTCCGTCAGGTGCCAGCGCGGCAAGAGCAGAGCTGCCAAGAAGTCCCTCGCCCACAAGAAGCTGCCCGGGCGCTCCCTGCTCCAGCATGTCGCGACCATGCTCCTGCTCCCGCACGTCAAAGACCCATCTGCAGCGCGTGGGGACATGCAAGACCAAGCTCTCCGTCACCCAAGGCCTCCCGTGGCCACGGCAGGCTGTCGTGCCTTCACCACCGAGCTACCCAGCGTCGCGTGGCCCAGCAAGTTCAAGCCGGACCTGCCTCCGCGTTACGACGGCACGGCTGACCCTGCGGAGTTCCTCCAGCTCTATGATCTAGGCATTGAAGTTGCCAATGGAGACGAGAAGGTCATGGTGAACTGGTTTCCCATGGCGCTCAAGGACAGGGCCCGCACCTGGCTCCTGAACCTGGCTGCAGGCACGATCTCCTCCTGGGACGAGATGCGAACCTGCTTCATCGCCAACTTCCAAGGTACTCGCGACCGGCCACCCGCCGTGAGCGACATGTGCCGCATCAAGCAACAACCCGGGGAGACCGTGCAGAACTACATCCAGCGCTTCAACAACGCACGCCTCAAGATTCCCAAGGTGACTGAGGAGGCCATCATCTCAGCCTTCTCCGACGGCGTGCGCGACGTCAAGATGAAGGAGGAAATGGAGATGCATGAAGACCTGCCGCAGACCCAGAAGTTAAGAAGCCCAAGGCCAAGGACGTGAAGCGCAAGGGGGCTGTCGTGCTCGCGGCAGAACCGGACACTAAGCGGGGAAGAGATCATCCCGAACCTTCCAAGGGCAGCCGGTACTGTGTGTACCACGACGTCCACACCCACAACACCAACGAATGTCAAGAGCTCCGAGCCGTGCAAGAAGGAAGGATCGGCCGTCGCCCCGACCGCGGTGACCGGGGCTATGGTCGAGGAGGAGGAAGGAACGCAGGACGCTGGGAAGACCGTGGCCCGTGCCAAGGGTGGCACGATCAACCTCGCGAGGCTCGCTGGCAGGACCCGCCTCGCGAGGGAGACTGGAGGGATCAGCCTCGCGAGGATCGCCCGCATGGCAACGCAGGCCTCCCTCCGCTGCCGCTGTAGCCAAGGAGAAACGAGGACCGCCACCAAGACGAGGGGGCTGGGGGCTTCCAGGAGCCGCGCGCTATCGCCCGCATCCTGGGCAGGGCTCAGGCCCCAGCCTCTCAACGCATCTTCAAGCAGTTCACTCGCGAAGTGAATGCAGTACTCCCCAGGCTTGAAGCCACGCGCCCTCTCAGGTGGTCGGCGTGTGCCATCACGTTCAGCTCAGCAGATCAGCTCAAGTGTGTGGCTACAGCCGGAGTCCTCCCGATGCCTTGTTCCCCAATCATCAGCAACGTGGTGGTCACCAGGACCCTCATCGATGGCGGGGCAGGGCTCAACGTCCTATCCGTGGAAACATTCAACAATCTCCAAGTGCCCTACAGCCAGCTTCAGCCAACCAAGCCCTTCTCTAGAATCACCGACGGCTCCACGGTCCTGATTGGGCAGGTCCGCCTCCTTGTCACCTTCGGGGCACGCGACAACTACCGCACCGAGCACATCGACTTTGACGTTGCTCACATTCGCCTGCCGTACAACGCCATCCTTGGGTACCCGGTGCTGGCCAAGTTCATGGCCGTAACTCACGACGGCTGCAACGTCCTCAAGATGCCAGGAAGTGGCAGAGTCATCACGGTGCCCTGTGAAGAGAAGGACGCGGTGTGTTCCCTGGAACGAGCCTTTCAGGCCGCGTCACTGGAAGACCCGGATCGCGGAAGCAGGAGGCTTCCCGAGACCACCCCTAAGAAGAAGAAGACATTGTCCGGCCCGACCCCTCAGGAGGCAGGCCCCTCTGGGCCCGTGCCTGCCCAGGGGGAACCTCCTTCCGTCGCATAGGAAAGCGCGCCCGGCACCCTCCTCAGGCAGGGATCGGGGGCTCTCCCCTGGAGGGCCACCGACCTACCTAGGGTCACGAGGGAGGCGCTTGGGCACCACATGGAGGCGTGCTTCGAAGCACGTTTCCCTCAAGAAGGAGTAAGGCAAGGAGAGCCAGACCCGCAGGAGTTCGTCAGCAAGGCCATTCAGGACCTATAGGAGTCAAGGGTCATGAAAGGCGGCCGCCGTCTACCAGCAGTGGCTCCCCATCCAGGCGAGGATGGTGGGCTGCGCGTCTGCATCAACATACTAGGGCTCAACCGAGTCGCCTCTCTGGAGCGCCTCTGGCCCTCGCGAGTGGGGTGCTGCGGAGGTCCACCCCACAGCTGCGTTCGCATGCCTTACGGCCTGCCGAACACGGCTGTCACGCACCAGTGCCTCATGAGGGGCATCATGGAGGCACCAGAGGCCAGGCGTTCCGCAGCACTAGCGGAGATGGAGATGGCCCACAGGGAGCCACCAGCGCCCCCGGAGCCTCCTGAGGCCCCTGGGCCTGGGGGCTCATGAGGATCGGCTTCCACAGACCACCGAGTCTGCTACACCAACACCCCTTCGTCCTCAACGTCATCAGGTGACATCTTTCAAGTTTTACTTCCAGCTGGGAGCGCCCCCTAGGGCTGCATTATTCCCAGGCCGCGTGGGTCCGTCCCTGCCGCATGTATCCCTTTAATTTCATGTTGTTAACTTACCTTGTTGGGGGCGCCCCTCGGGCTGCACGATCCCCAAGTCGCTCGGGCCAGACCCAGCGATGTCCGCCTTCCTAGCATCTATTTGAATGAATCCACTCTGTCGTGGCTAATGTGTTCGACCTAGCTGCCTGCTCAACTGACGCCAACTGACGGAACTGCTCTCAAACGGCACGACGCTTGCGCATGGGTCTGTCCCTACAACACCAACAAACCTGAATGGCTAAGCTCTGGCCGCGGTAGCCCCGCATGGCTCCACCTCGTCAAGCCTTCAGTGCCTCGTACCCCTCGGAAGCAACCAACAGCTGACTGTCAATTGTCATGGCAACCCCTCGTTTTTTCTATGATGGGTCTATAGGATCTCCTGAAGGAGCTGTGTCAGGCGAGGCCCTTGCGGTGTCTCCTTCGCTCTCATCCGCGCAAACCACTTGCACGTTAAAGGGGGGGTGCCTGACAATCGCGACTCAGGGCTCCTACTGGCTCTCCAGCCCTCACTCTCTGGCCTTGTCCACGGCATCGCGACTTGGCATACCAGCGACGGCTGAGACTCGCTCGAGGGCCGGGACCCGAGGACGTAGAGCAGAAAGGGGAGCAAAGGCGAGAGGGGAGGGACACGCGAGGACCTCGCCGAGCAACCTCGCGCCTGCCGATGCACGGACCCGGCGACACGCCAGAGAGCGACCCCTGATTCTCGAGATAAGTCACCACCCGGAAGCACCAGCTATCGTGGCACCACCCCCACACCTAATGCAATCCCGTGTTAACGACGCCGCTCTCCTTTCTCACCGAACGACGGCTGCTTGGGTGCCAAAGGGGACCTCCTGAGCATCGCGACTCAGGGGCTCTTACCGGACTCTGGGTTGCTCACCTCCTGGCCTTGACCACGGCATCGCGACCTGGCATACGAGCGACGGCTGAAGCCGCCTTGGGACTGGGACCTGTCGGCGCAGAGCACCAAGCCCTCGTGAGGTTCGAAAGGGAGGACAGAGCTAAGACGGAAAGAGCAACTCGCACAGTTCTACTACAATGGTTGTATAAACAAAACAGGATCACAGGCACCTTAGAAGCCCCCATGGGACGCGTCTTTGATTCCTCGCAAGGAACAGATCCTAAAGGGACACTAACTACACACGCCCCTGCAGAACACGCCATCATCAACAGTGGGCCATCAAGCACCGGCGCCAACCCCATCCAGATCAGAGTCGGCGGTGGCCTGACAAACCCGCCCTGCTCCAAGAGCGGCGTCGGCTCGGGGGCTTGTAGCTGTCGTCGCTCGTCTTCGTAGTCGCGAAGAGCTCGCCGGAGTCGCTGGAACCTCCGACGCCTCCACCGCCTGAGGAGCCGCCAAGGGAGCGGTCGGCGGGCCCAGTCCTTGCCGCAGCAGGGTCCCGGCCACCTCTCCCGGGACAGCACTCCAGCCGGCGCCCGTTCGCATCGAAGACCTTGAAGAACATCACCGAAGCACCGTCATACTCCAATTGGATCGCGAAGGCGCCTCTTGTACTGCAAACCTGGGCGATTTCGCTCCAGCCTCGAGACATGAAGACCTTGCCCGGGGTAACGACCGCAACCTCTGCCTCGGTCGCGAGGGTGCTGCAGCCAGCGTGCTGCAGCCAAAGCTCCAGGGGCTCCCCCTGCGGGACAATGGAGGCGAAGAAGGGAGGAAGGCGAATCCAAGACTGAGGAGGCATGGCGACGTGGAGCACGAGCTCTCGGGAGGAGCCCTCGGTGTGGACCCCAGGGGGGACGACCCACACCTTCGTGACCCGTCAGTGCCGACGGTGGCACCGCCCGTGGCGATCAGCATCAGCTCCTTCAGGGCCCTCGATATGGGCACACAAGGGAAGGAGGAACCCCGGCGATGCCCGCTCGCACCAAGGCCTCGGCACCACATGATGCCCCCCCTCGTCCGGGCCATGGGGGACGAGCCGTTTCTTCGGCGGGAGCGAGTCAGGATCCTCTCGGGGAGCCTTTCCCTTCTCTGCCATCGAGAACCAACGGATCAGAGCCATCGCAGCAAGACGGTGCAAGGACCGGGAAGAAGGAGAAGCAAGGGGGGATGAACTCGAAGGGCGCGCGCCGTTCCATACTTATGGCTGGCGAAGGCCAACCGTCGACCTCCACGATCGCAGGTAATCATGACCCGCTTTGCATGTAGGGACTTGTCCAATCCGTGCAGTTGCCGAGGTACCATGGGGAAGTGGAGGCGCCCACGTCCAATAAACCGCCACGCGGCGCCCAAGGCCGCAGGCTGTTAGGGCCCGCGGCACTTCGCTCTTGCCCTTCCGCCTCCCTGCACGGCCAAGTCCGGGCGCACCATGGGCCCGGGGGCTACTGTCGGCGTTCTGGGAACGGGGGTCCCCAGACTTGCCTGCCTGCGGCCTACAGCGTGGCTCAAAGGGGGGCCCAGCACGGCCCGTCTTCACCAACACAGACCCAAGACCCTCGCGAGGGGCCAAGCCTCACGGGGCGGACGACGCGGAGCTTACTTAGGCACGGCCTCATCAGGCTGGCTCGCGAGGAGGCGGAGAGATCAAGGCGGGGTTCCTCACGAGGTGCCCGTGATGCAAGCCATGACGACCGAAGGCGCCAGGCGGGTGCCAGCTCGTGCAGCGTCCTCATTTCCTCTTTGGTGCAAAGGGAGCAAGCGCAGCCGTGGAGTACCGAGGCCTCAGGAAAAGGTTGCCATTTCGGTGCAACAAGACCAAGACCAAGAGGACTACAAGACGGAGGTCATTGTGGAGCCCAAGACAGCGACACCACCAGAGCTTTGTGCAGGCGAAGACTACTTTTGTCATGATAGCTAGTACTAGTTGTCCCCCTTCAAATTAGCCCGCCCTTGTTGATTCCCTTCCCGCTCGATATTTGGGAAGAGGACCAGGGCCTCTATAAATAGGACCAACCACCCACAGAACAAGGGGGACGAGGAACGAGGAAAAGAGAAGGAAAGAGAGAGAGAGAGAGAGAGAGAAGGGTGACTGAACTCCTCCCAGCAGTTCATTGCCCCAGCCAAGAGAAGACCCTCGTGAGGCTGTTCTTCCTTGTATTGTTCATCATCATCAGCCCAAGAGGCAATCCACCACGCCACACACTTGAGTAGGGTATTACACCACAACGGTGGCCCAAACCAGTATAAACCCTGTGTCATTCGTGTTGTTCTTTCCATTGCTTAGATCTTAGCGAGGCAGAGGGGCGCAGGTAGGTAGGAGGCGAAATCTCCGCGCGCACCCCAGTGTTCAAACCTCAAGGGTCTGCCGGAACCCGAAATCTGACAAACCTGGGTGGGCGGGAAGGCATCAGCCCCTTCACACCACTAGGCTATGCCTTAGTCTGCAATAGTATTGGCTTTTCCTATGGACTCAATGTCATCTTGGATCACTAAAAGTAAGATCTAGAGTCTTGTGCTTTCAGCTTGAGCTAATATTTTGGTCTTAGCATTTTGAGGGGTCCACTTTCTAATCCATGCCATGCCAATCATTGATCTTTCCTGAAAAATTTATCTTCAAATAGCATTAGCTCAATGAGCTATATGTTGTTAGGAATTACCCAAACCACCCAGGGATAGTTGCACTTTCACATCCCCTCGACCGCCCGTCGTGCTTGCGAGCTCCGCCACGTTGCCTGCTACCTCTCCGTCAAGCCACGAGATGTCAGACGCCCCATGGAGCCGTCACCTCCATTTTCTTCATCGCCGGCTGCCCAAGATCGCCGTCAACGCCCCATCGCCGTACTTCCTTCCGCGAGCCCGCTAAGCACGCCGCTGGATCCGCTGTGAGCTCCTGCTCCGAACCCCTCTTCTCTGTAGTGTCTCGGATGTAACATTCCATATTTGTAGCTCCAACTCTTGCCATTTTCGGCTATGTTATATGTTATACCCTCCATAGTTGGGTCTTGTCCTCGTTTTGCATTTTGTTCATGTCATGCATTTTATCTCATGTCCTCATGTGCATATCCTTTGCATTCGTGTTTGTCTCATGCATCTGGTCATTTTTTCCCATTGTCCATTTTGGAATCCGACACTCACACATGCACCCGTTGCACCTCTCAGATCTCATTTCGTGAGCGGGAGAAAAATGTTCTCGGAATGGGCTGAGATTTGTCGAGTGGCCTTGGTACATCACCGGTAGGCCCCTGTCAAATTTCGTTCCATTTGGAGGTCGTTTGATGCCCCAACAGTTAACCGTGTAACCGTCGAAACCCTCCTCTCTTTGCAGCCCAACACCCCTCCACAAACAGCCCACTAGCCCATCTAAACCCCCTCCATGCTATCCGTCGTTGGATCACAATCGTGTGGGAGAAAACCACACCTCATTTGGACTCTCCTAGATCCCTCTACCTATAAATAAGCAAACCCTAGCCATCCCGCTCCCTGAGCCACCGGACACGTCTGCCGCCGCTGCCCGCACACTTCAAATGCCGCCACGTGGCCTCCCCTCCACCGCCCATCCCTGCGGCCCGCGAAGCCCGAGCCACGCCCGCACGAGCCCGCGTGCCGCCGCCGCCTGCGCCTACCGACGCCGCCACCTCACCGTGCCACCGTCTCCGCTCCACCCCGTGCTCCGCGCCACACTGCCGGGCCTCCTCCATCGTCGGCCGCCACCTCATCGTCGTCTCCGGCGAGATCCGGCCAGAGTGAACCAGATCCACCAAGCCTCTGAACCAAATGCCGTGTCTGCGTTGTACCGCTTCGTCCCGGGTCCTGCTCGTCCACTTCTCCACGAGGTGGAAATTCTTCTAATTCCCAGATCTATAATTCCATGTGTTCTCCTTCATCATGTCATATCTCCATGCTCTGAGCTCTGTGATATATCCAAATATTTTTCTCGTGATGATCTACATGCTACTATCAGTTGAATGTATGTTACTATCCATATTGATGCCCTAATATTCGTTGCAAAAATGCTATATGATGTAGTCTGCTGGAATTCAGCATAACTTGATTATTTGTCATTTTCATAGCATTTTGTGTGTGCATCCTTTGAGCATCATGTCTACATGTTTTAGGGGCATCTTCATTCCATCTTTATAGTGGTGCAAGCATTGTATTTGTATGAGCTCTGTGGTGACTAGCACAAGCATGCCAAGTCGACCAAATGATGTTGCTGATTTCAGACACTTAGTTTTTTTACTGTCTTTTCCTGTCACATTATGTTGCTATGTTGACTTGTTTCCACAAGTAGATATATGTGTATTTGGATGAAGTTTAGTAAGAGTGTTTTGAAGATATGGTTATGCTCTATACATTCATGCATGTGGTTGTACTTATGAAGTAGTCTAGCTTGTCATTAACATGCTCTACTTTTGCTAAATATTGTTGCTGTCGGTTCGTTAACAGGAAGTTCATTTTTGCCATGTGTTTTGCTAGTGATCCATGCACCCTATCACTATGCTATTGCCATTTTACCTTGTTATGCCATGGAAGTTCATATCATGAATCTGTGTCTACTTAATGTTGATTACCTTGTGTCTACTTAATGTTGGTTACCTTGTTAGTTATGCCATGGAAGTTCATATCATGAATCTATTTCTACTTAATGTTGGTTATCATGAATCATATCATGAAAGGCATGGAAGTTCATAATTGTGTCTACTTAATGTTGGTTACCTTGTTATGCCATGAAATGCTTTGTGGTGAGTGGCATGAGCTTGCAAAGTTGCTATCATGAATTGGTTTCTGCCATGCTATGTTTTTCTACCAAGTCTGAAACTGTTCATATCACTTGCCATGTTTGCATTGATGCTACCATCTGTTCTATGCATCTTTGGCTCAAGTTTAGTAAGGGAGTTTTGTTCATTGACTTTAGTACTAGCATTCCATGCCTTTGTTTTCCATGATATTTTCTTGTAGCATGTTGTTTACTAGCTCTAAACATTTCTGCCTGATGCTGTTTATGCCATGTTTAGTATTTTCACCATGTCTGTGACCAGAGTGTCATCTGCATTTTTGCCATGCTGTTTTAGGCTTGTTCTAGTGAGTTCTAGCAGGAGCTCAATGCTCATGATTTGTAGAGCTTCACTTGTACTTCCCTACCATGTGCTTTGTTGCTATATTGGAGTGTTGTAGCATCATTTCATGATGCATCTTAAGTGCTATGATGTTGTTAAGCGCAGTTTTGCATCATTCTTGTTTTGCTCGTCGTTTGCAGACCGTGCATCCGTTTCCGGTGATCCCTATATCGATTTCGGCAGAAATCTCCTAATCTTTCCAGTGGCATGCTTGGATTGCCAAGTTGATGCCATGATCATCCTTTCCCTTATGGAGTACTCATATGCATAGCACATCATATCTCGCATTCCATGCCATGTATTGCATCATGTTGCTTGTGCATTGCATCGTGATTGATTGTTGTTCCGTTGCTTGTGTCCTTGCTTTGGGTAGAGCCAGGAGATGAGTTCGTGAATGAGGATCATGTCGAGTACGTTTACGAGGAGCAAGCTTAAGACAACCCTGAGAACTTTGCAGGCAAGACGATCATTACCCCCGATATCACATCTATCTTTGCTTGCTAGTTGTTCATTCTATCGCTATGTCGCGCTACCTACCACTTGTTTATCAAGCCTCCCATGTTTCCATGTCAAGCCTCTAACCAACCTTCCTAGCAAACCGTTGTTTGGCTATGTTACCGCTTTTGCTCAGCCCCTCTTATAGCGTTGCTAGTTGCTGGTTCCTTGCAGGTTGTTCCATGTGTGAACATGGATATGTTGGGATATCACAATATCTCTTATTTAGTTAATGCATCTATACACTTGGTAAAGGGTGGAAGGCTGGGCCTTTTGCTTGGTGTTTCGTTCCACTCTTGCCGCCGTAGTTTCCGTCATACTGGTGTTATGTTCCTTGATTTTGTGTCCCTAACACGATGAGGGTTTATGGGCCCCTCTTCATAGCTTGCTTTGAATAAAACTCCTCCAGCAAGGCCCAACCTTGGCTTTACCATTTTCCTAACAACAACTAAAACTTGCATAGGGACTTTCCGGACCCCGTGGACTTAATCAACCTCCCCGGGCCAGTGCTCCTCATGAGTGTTGGTCCAAACTAGAGCACCGTGCGGGACCACCCCTTGGCAACTTGGGTTATGTTGCTACCTGTACATTTAGCTCATCCGGTGTACCCTGAGAACGAGATCGCACTACTCCTATAAGGCTAGGTCGGTGCATCGGGAGGTCTTGCTGGATTAGTTTTACCATTGTCAAAATATCTTGTGCACCGGGATTTCGAGTCTGAACGGAGGGTCCTGCGATGGAAGACTTTCTCTGCGGATCATGAGCTTGTCATGGGCTAAGTTGGGACACCCCTGCAGGGTGTAAACTTTCGAGAGTCGTGTCGCGGTTATGTGGCAAATGGGAATTTGTTAATATCCGGTTGTTGAAAACTTGACACTTGAATTAATTAAGAGACACCAACCACGTGTGTAACCATGATGGTCTCTTTTCGACGAGGTTCTGGATCGGTGGGGTTATGTTTGAACGTAAGTAGTTCAGGATCACTTCTTGATCACTTCTAGTTTATGACCATTGCGTAGTTTCTCGTCTTACTCTTGTACTCGTGTGTTAGCCACCATATTTTGCTTAGTGCTCGCTGCAGCTCCACCTCATGACCACATCCTACCTATAAGCCTAAATAGTCTTGATCTCGCGGGTTTTAAGATTGCTTAGTCCTCGTGACTCAAAGGTACTACCAAAACAATTGCAGGTGCCGATGATACCAATACAGGTGATGCAACTGAGCTCAAGTGGGAGTTCGACGAAGACCTTGGCCATTACTATGTTTCATTTCCGGATGATCAGTAGTGGTGCCCAGTTGGGACGAAGACGTTGTGTGTACACTGTTTAATGTATGAATAATTTGATCATTGTCTGACGTGGCGATTGTAAGCCAACTATTCATTTTCCTTGTTCATTACATGGGATTGTGTGAAGATTTCCCTTCTTGAGACAATACCAAAATGCGGTCATGCCTCTAAGTGGTGCCTCGACACATGGGAGATATAGCCGCATCTTGGGTGTTACAAGTTGGTCATCAGAGCCATCCCCAACTAAGGAGCCCCCTGCTTGATCGAATCGCTGTTGTTGTTGAGTCTAGAACAAAACTATTGTGAGTCTTAGGATTATATATATCGGAGAGTAGCATTCTTTTTACTCCTCAGTCCCCTTCGTCGCTTTGGTGAGGTCTCCTGACATAGATGTTTTGACTTTCCTCTCCTCATTTTCACAAAAAAGGATCACGTGGGTATCTTGTGATCGTTCTGATATTCTTGTAACAAGAACATTGTTCTTGGTGCCTCCTGACATTTAGGGGTTGTGGCAGTGTCCCGAGGAGTTAAGCTCTGAGGTGCTGTCGTCACAATTTTATCGTTGCAGTTCTAAAATACCTAAGTTCGCCGACATCGAAAATCTCTTTTAAGCAGTTAGTGGTGAGATAACCTCGACGCTACCCAGTACTGGGGAGGGAGTTCGGGAGTATTTCCACACCTCGTATAACGGATGCTATTCAAAGGTTGAGGTACACGATTTCCAGAGTTTTCTTGGTTATGTGTTGATGAATGGATACAATTGGAGCGTAGGGCTTGTTAGTTGTGTGATATATATTGTGCCTCCCTGTATCCCCCACACCAGATTGCATAACCAGAAAGTTTCGAGAGATTATAGGTGAGAATTCAAGTAGCTCTTAGTTCTTCTTCCGACAGATAATTGGTATGGGATTGGGTGATCCTTATCATTTATTTGTTCTAGTTGTACCTTGTTGTTTCATTTATCAACCTTTGTATAAGTGGCTTCTCGCCTTAATGGTCGTGTAATGTTAACTTTGGAATTCATTCGTTCAATCTCTGTTTGAATGTTTATTGTGAAGACTATATGTTGCAATTTCTATCCGTTGATTCCGCTTGTCTATCTGTCTATCATGGTTCTAATGGATGTCACCCTGTTCAGGATGGCTCCTCCAACGCATTTGAATCCGAACCACAACGATGGAGATCACGCAAACCCTCTGCCTCCGGAGGCATGTCAAGTTGTGATGGCAACCACCAACGCCAATACCCAGATGCTTTTGCAACTCTTCCAAGAGTGCAACCAAGATCAAGGCAACCAAGGAAGTCATGGTCAAGGGCAATTCAACAATCAGCCTCAATTTGCTACCCTCAACCAGTTCCTTGCAAATCAGCCAAAGTCTTTCAGCAATTGTGCCGAGGCCACGGACACCGATGATTGGCTCGTGTACATAAAAAAGCATTTGCAATGTAGCAATGTCAGGCCTGAGGACGATGTCAAGTTCGCTTCTTTTCAGCTCAAGGACCAAGTAGCTGATTGGTATCAGCAATACAAATATTCCAGAGGGGCCCGACCGATTACCTGGACTGACTTCTTCCGGGACTTTAAAGCTCATCACATTCCAACAAGTGTTGTCGAGAGGAAGAGTGAGGAATTCCGCAAACTCAAGCAAGGAAGTATGTCCGTGTATCAATACAACATCCAATTTCAGAAGCTTGCTCTCTTTGCAAAACAAGATGCTCCTGATGAAAAGGGCATGATCTATCACTTCAGGGGTGGCCTTAGAGAGGATCTGCAGTTAGCTCTCGTTCTTGTTGAGCCTACTCAGTTCGATCAGTTCTATAACATGGCCCTCAAGGAAGAAGGTGCACTGCTCAAGTGTGAGGCGTCAAAGAAGAGAATCAGGGATGCAGTTCACTCGTCTTCTTCCTCTCAAGTGGCAGCTAAGCAACATAAGTTCTGGCTTCCTCCGCCTCCTCCGTTTCGTCAGCCCTACCAATAGAAGTACAAAGGTGGCCATGGATCTTCCCACCCACCCAACCCAGGCTATCAGAACAAGTTTCAGTCTCAAGCTCCGAGGACAGGTGGTCCTCCACCTGCTTATCATCGTCCTCTTTCAGAGGTGCCTTGTCACAGGTGTGGTATGAAAGGGCATTACTCAAACAAGTGCACCCAGAAGCGCCTTCCGCATTCTAATCCGGTAAGGTCGGCAAGCAATGCATTTGTCAAGCACAGTCCAAAGCATGCAAAGGTGAACATGTTGAATGCAACTCAAGCAGAGGATTATTCAGATGTGATCATGGGTAACCTCTCGGTTAACTCTATTCCTGCTAAAGTTTTATTCGATACGGGTGCATCGCATTGTTTCATGTCAAGACCATTTTTTGCTAAGCATGATTTCATTTCAGAGATGTTTGAAAAAACCCATGGGAGTTGTTTCTCTGGGCTTGTCTATGAGGGCTACCACATTGATTCCTGATGTTACCATCAAGATGGGAAATTATAAATTCCTGGCTTCCCCGTTTATTCTTGGCAACTCTGATATTGATCTCATTCTTGGCATGGATTGGCTTTCTCAGCACAAGACTTCTCTTGATTGTGCCGCCAGGGAGATTAAATTGACGCACCTTTCTGAGGATGTGATCATCTATGCTGCTCGTGATGAAACCATTCGGTTGCTCTCCCTCAATGAGAAGGGAGAGTTAGACACAATTTCTCAAATTCCAGTTGTTTGTGAGTACCAAGATGTTTTTCTAGAAGAGCTTCTGGGTATGCCTCCTCACCGTCCAGTCGAGTTCGTTATCGATATTGAGCCCGGTACGGAACTGGTTTGCAAGCATCCATACAAGCATGGACCAAAGGATCTGAAAGAATTAAAGAAATAGCTCGATGAACAAGAACGTCTGGGTCTGATCAGACCAAGTTCATCTATGTGGGGTTGTGGTTCTTTTTGTCCAGAAGAAGGATGGCACAGACCGACTTTGCATCAATTACCATCCATTGAACAAGAAGACAATCAAGAATAAGTATCCACTTCCCAATATCAATGAGCTATTCGAGCAAGTAAAAGTTGCAAAGGTTTACTCCAAGATTGACCTTCGTATAGGTTATCATCAGATTCGCATTCGTGAAGAAGATATCCCCAAGGCTGCATTTAGAACAAGCTTTGGTTCTTATGAATATACTGTCATGTCTTTCGGCCTTGTCAATTCCCCTCCAACTTTCTCTTGTATGATGAACTTCATCTTCAACCCCTACACAAATGATTTCTTCCTGGTGTATCTCGATGATATGTTGGTGTTCTCCAAGAATAAGAAGGATCATGCCAAACATTTGTGATTATTGCTTGACAAGCTCAGAGAGCATCAATTCTACGCAAAGTTCTCCAAATGTGAGTTTTGGCTTGATGAAGTTGTTTACCTTGGCCACATCATCTCCGCCGAGGGCATTGTTGTTAATCCGGAGAAGGTTTCGGCAATTGTCGACTGGGAACCTTCTCAGAATGTCAAGCAGCTCTGCAGTTTCCTTGGGCTTACAAGCTATTGCCGAAGATTTGTTGAGAATTTCTCAAAGATTGCTAAAACTCTTTCCAACCTCCTCCTGAAGCATGTCAAGTATTCCTGGACTCCTGAGTGTGACGTTGCTTTCAACACTCTCAAAGAGAAACTCGTCATAGCTCCTGTCCTAACTCATCCTGATGAGTCCAAGCCATTCGAAGTTTTCTGCGATGCCTCGTTGCAAGGTCTTGGTGCCGTGTTAATGCCAGTGAAGAAAGTTGTGGATTATACTTCTCGTCAGTTAAAGCCAAATGAAATAAACTACCCCACTCACTATCCTGAGTTGGCGGCAGTTGTCCATGCATTAATAACATGGAGACATCTCTTGTTGGGGAGGCAAGTGGACATTTTCACCGATCACAAGAGCCTCAAATATATCTTCACTCAACCCAACCTCAACCTCCGGCAAACTCGTCGGGTCGAAATGATTCAAGAGTACAATCCAAGTATTGAATACACTCCAGGCAAGGCGAATGTGATTGCAGATGCGTTGAGCAGAAAGGCTTATTGCAACAACTTAATCCTCAAGCCATTCCAACCGGATCTTTGTGTAGCTTTTCGCAAGCTCAACTTCCAAGTTGTTCCTCAAGGTTTTCTTGCCAACCTTCAAGTCACACCAACTTTGGAAGACCTAATTCATGAGGCACAACTCCTTGATAACATGGTGAAGAAGGTGAAACATGGTATTGACAAGGGCTTATCCAAATACATGTGCAATCACATTGATGACAAGGACACCTTATTCTTCGAGGACCGGATTGTGGTTCCTAAAGGTGATCTAAGGAAAGTCATAATGAACAAAATGCACAATTCTCTTCTTTCCATTCATCCAGGCAGTTCGAAGATGTACCATGACCTCAAGCAGTCGTATTGGTAGACTCGAATCAAGCGAGAGATTCCTCAATTCATGAATGAATGTGATGTCTGTCGAATGGTCAAAGCAGAACATCAATGACCATCTGGTCTCCTCCAACCTCTTGCTATTCCCGAATGGAAGTTTGATCATATCGAAATGGACTTTGTCACTGGCTTCCCCAAGTCCAAGTGTGGGAATGATTCTATCTTCGTTCTCATAGACAAGCTGACAAAAATTTCCTCCCAATCAAACAATCTATCACGACAGCTCAGTTGGCAGAGCTATACACCTCTAGAATTGTCTCGTTGCATGGAATTCCACAATTGATCTCCTCAGACCGCGGAAGCATTTTCACTTCTAAGTTCTGGGACTCCTTCCAGAAGGCCATGCGCACCAACATTCGCTTCAGCATGGCCTTTCATCCTCAAACAAGTGGCCAAGTCAAGGGGTCAATCAAATCCTCAAAGACATGCTCAGAGCTTGTGTCATATCTTTTGGTATGAAGTGGGAAGATTATCTCCCATATGCCGAGTTCCCCTACTACAACAGTTTCCAATAAAGTTTGGGCAAGGCCTCGTTCAAAATTCTTTATGGCAGAAAGTTCGCACTCCTCTCAATTGGTCCAAGACTGGTGAACGCCAACTTCTTGGCAATGACTTGATCTCAGAATCTGAGGAAATGTGTAAAGTCATCCATGAAAATCTCAAAGCCGCGAAATCGTGCCAAAAGGGTTACTATGGTAGCAAGCACCGTGACTAGGTTTTCGAGATCGGATACCATGTCTAACTCCGCGTCTCTCCCATCAAAGGAACTCAACGCTTGGTATCAAAGGTAAGCTTGCCCCGAGATATGTGGGTCCTTTCAAGATCATTGGCAAAAGAGGCGACCTCACCTATCAACTTGAGCTCCCGTCCAACTTCGCAAATGTGCACGATGTGTTTCAAGTGTCACAGCTTCGCAAGTGCTTCAAGACGCCCGAGCGCACTATCAACTTCAAAGAGATTGACCTCCAAGAAGATTTATCTTATCTTGAGCATCCCATTGCCATTCTTGAAGAAACCGAGCGCAAAAGTCGCAACAAGTCGATCAAATTCCTGAAAGTTAAGTGGTCTCACAATTCCGACCGAGAAGCCACCTGGGAGTGCGAGGATCACCTCTGTTCCGAATATCCGGAGTTCTTTCAGTCCTAGATCTCAGGTCGAGATCCTCTTGTAGTGGTGGAGAGTTGTAACAACCCGGATGTAACATTCCATAATTATAACTCCAACTCTTGCCATTTCTGGCTATGTTATATGTTATGCCCTCCGTGGTTGGGTCTTGTCCTTGTTTTGCATTTTGTTCATGTCATGCATTTCATCTCATGTCATCATGTGCATCTCTTTTGCATTCGTATCTGTCTCATGCATCCGGTCATTTATTCCCTATTGTCCGTTTTGGAATCCGACACTCACACATGCACCCGTTGCACCTCTCAGATCTCGTTTCGTGAGCGGGAGAAAAACGTTCCCGGAATGGGTCGAGATTTGTCGAGTGGCCTTGGTACATCAGCGATAGGTTGCCTGTCAAATTTTGTTCCATTTGGAGGTTTTTTGATGCCCCAACGGTTAACCGTGTAACCGTCGAAACCCCCCCTCCTTTGCAGCCCAGCATCCCTCCACAACAACCCACTAGCCCATCAAACCCCCCATGCTATCCGTCGTTGGATCACGATAGTGTGGGTGAAAACCGCACCTCATTTGGACTCTCCTAGCTCCTCTACCTACAAATATGCCTCCCCCACCGAAATTCACGGGAAAACCCTAGCCATCCCGCTCCCCGCGCCGCCGGACCCGTCCGCCGACAGGCGGACACGTCCGCCGCCGCCGCTTGCACCAATCAAACGCCGCTACGTGGCCTCTCCACCACCGCCCACCGCCCCTGCCCGCGGGGCCCAAGCCAGGCCCGCGCGAGCCAGCACGCCGCCACCGCCGCCTCCGCCCCGCCCGCCCGACGCCACGTCCCGCGCTGCCGCCTCACAGCGCCGCTGTCTCCGCTCCACCGATGTCCACCGCGGCGCACCGACACGCCTCCTCCGTCGCCGTCCGCCGCCGCGTCATTGTCTCCGGTGAGATCCGGCCGGAGTGGACCAGATCCACCAAGCCCCGGAACCAAATGCCATGTCCGCATCGTACCGCTTCATCCCGGGTCCTCCTCGTCCACTTCTCCGCGAGGTCAAAATTCTTCTAAGTCCCAGATCTGTAATTCCATGTGTGCCTTCTCTACTTAATGTTGGTTACCTTGTTATGCCATGAAATGCTTTGTGGTGAGTGGCATGAGCTTGCAAAGTTGCTATCATGAATTTGTTTCTTCCATGCTATGCTTTTCTACGAAGTTTGAAACTGTTCATATCACTTGCCAGGTTTGCATTGATGCTACCATCTTTTCTGTGCATCTTTGGCTCAAGTTCAGTAAGGGTGTTTTGTTCATTGACTTTAGTATTAGCATGCCATGCCTTTGTTTGCCATTATATTTTCCTGTAGCATGTTGTTTTCTAGCTCTAAACATTGCTACCTGATGCTGTTTATGCCATGTCTAGTATTTTCAGCAAGTCTGTAACCTGATTGTCATTTGCATTTTGCCATGCTGTTTTAGGCTTGTTCTAGTGAGTTCTAGCTGGAGCTCAGTGTTCATGATTTGTAGAGCTTTACTTGTACTTCACTGCCATGTGCTTTGTAGCTATGTTGGAGAGTTGTAGCATAGTTTCATGATGCATCTTAAGTGCTATGATGCCATTAAGCACAGTTTTCCATCATTCTTGTCTTGCTCGTCGTTTGCAAACCATGCATCCATTTCCAGTGATCCTTATATCGATTTCGACCGAAATATCCTAATATTTCCAGTGGCATGATTGGATTGCTAAGTTGATGCCATGATCATCCTTTCCCTTCCGGAGTACCCATATGCATTGCACATCATATCTCGCATTCCATGCCATGTCTTGCATCATGTTGCTTGTGCATTGCACCATGATTGATTATTGTTCCGTTGCTTGTGTCCTTGCTTTGGGTAGAGCCGGTAGATGAGTTCGTGAAGGTGGATCCTATCGAGTACATTTACAAGGAGAAGGCTTACGACAACCCTGAGAACTTTGCAGGCAAGATGATCATTACCCCCGATATCACTTCTATCTTTGCTTGCTAGTTGTTCGTTCTATCGCTATGTCGCGCTACCTACCACTTGTTTATCATGCCTCCCATATTGCCATGTCAAGCCTCTAACCCACCTTCCTAGCAAACCGTTGTTTGGCTATGTTACCGATTTTGCTCAGCCCCTCTTATAGTGTTGCTAGTTGCTGGTGCCTTGCAGGTTGTTCCATGTTGGAACATGGATATGTTGGGATATCACAATATACCTTATATGATTAATGCATCTATATACTTGGTAAACGGTGGAATTCTGGGCCTTTTGCTTGGTGTTTTGTTCCACTCTTGCCGCCCTAGTTTCCGTCATACCGGTGTTATGTTCCTTGATTTTGCGTCCCTATCACGATGAGGGTTTATGGGCCCCTCTTGATAGTTCGCTTTGAAAAAAACTCCTCCAGCAAGGACCAACATTGGTTTTACCATTTGCCTAATAACAACTAAAACATGCATAGGGACTCTCCGGACCCCGTGGACATAATCAACCCCCCCCAGCCAGTGCTCCTCATGAGTGTTGGTCCAAACTAGAGCACCGTGCGGGACCGCCCCTTGGCAACTTGGGTTATGTTGGTACCTGTCCGCTTAGCTCATCCGGTGTACCCTGAGAATGAGATCGCACTACTCCTAGTAAACTAGGTCTCTGCATTGGGAGGTCTTGCTGGACTAGTTTTACCATTCTCGAAATATCTTGTGCACCGGGATTCTGAGTCTGATCGGAGGGTCCCGCGATGGAGGATTGTCTCCACGGATTGTGGGCTTTTCATGGGCTAAATTGGGACACCCTACAGGGTTTATACTTTCGAGAGCCATGCCCGCGGTTATGTGGCAGATGGGAATTTGTTAAGATACGGTTGTAGAGAAGTTGACACTTGACTTAATTAAAAGACACCAAACGCGTGTGTAATTGTGATGGTCTCTTTTCGATGAGGTTTGGGAAGAGAACACGATGGTGTTATGTTTGAACATAAGTAGTTCAGGATCACTTCTTGATCACTTCTAGTTTACGACCATTGCGTAGTTTCTCATATTACTCTTGTACTCGTATTTTTGCCACCATATTTTGCTTAGTGCTTGCTGCAGGTCCACCTGATAACCACATCCTACCTATAAGCTTAAATAGTCTTGATCTCATGGGTTTTAAGATTCTTGAGTCCTCGTGACTCACAGATACTACCAAAACAGTTGAAGGTGCCGATGATACCGATGCAGGTGATACAACCAAGCTCAAGTGGGAGTTCGACGAATACCTTGGCCGTTACTATGTTTTGTTTCTAGATGATTAGTAGTGGTGCCCAGATGGGACGATCGGGATTTAGCATCTGGGGTTGTCTTCTTTTCTTTTGGATTTGTCCATTGTCGGACCATGTGTGTACTCTGTTTAATGTATGAATAATTTTATCATTTTGTGATGTGGC
Organism: Triticum urartu; assembly: GCF_003073215.2. NCBI lineage: Eukaryota > Viridiplantae > Streptophyta > Magnoliopsida > Poales > Poaceae > Triticum > Triticum urartu. Next base: position 18,059 of record NW_024111611.1, on the reverse strand, counting down.
GATTGTAAGCCAACAATTTAATTTCCTTGTTCATTACATGGGATTGTGTGAAGATGAACCTTCTTGCGACAATACCAACATGCCTCTAAGTCGTGCCTCGACACATGGGAGATATAGCTGCATCTTGGGCGTTACATTCTCCCCCTTGTTTTTGCGCGCTCTAGCTCTGTTCCCTGCCATGGCCGTAGCTCCTCGCCGCCGTTCATGTTGCCGCCGTGGCCAGGGCCACCTCAGCTCGCGCCCGCGCATGTTCCAGCGCTCAGCAGCCTCCTAGAAGGCCAACACCGTCGCCGGCAGCTCCTGCCACGCACCGCAGCACCCCGCCCGAACCTAGTCGTGTTCTGGTCGCCGCCGCGAGCTTCGCTCCGGTGAGCTCCGGCCTCCCCGCATCCTCCAGTTGCTTCCGATAGATGCAGACGAGCTCCAGCTACGCCCCGGTGCTCTCAGTCGCCGCCCCTGTTGCCCGTAACGCGGACACCACCGTCTCCCGTGGTCGCCGGCGATGACCTCGCCGGCCTAACTAGTGGACCCCACCGGCTAGGAGATTAGTTTAGCACTAACCCCCCCTTAGAGACACTGATAGTGGGCCCCAGCACCCACTAATCCTTTTAGTTAGGCTAAATACCCATGTTAACTAACCGTGTCACTAACGTGTGGACCCCACACATCAGGTTTGACCTGATCAGTGTTGTTGGCTTGCTGATGCAGGCATGACGCAGCGCTGACGCAATTAATTGTTTTCTGGATTTAAAATAAGTTAGAAATTCTAGAAAATTGCTTAAACTTCAAAAAATCACAAAAATTCAACCATAGCTCAGATTGAAATAATTTATATATGAAAAAGTATCAGAAAAATTCAACCTATCCATCTGTACTAGTTTCATACATGAAAAACCAACTTATATCTACTGTATATGTGAAAACACATAGAGGGCATTTAAAATGCTTAAGTTTGGAGTTGCATTTGAATCCTTGACTCAAATGAGCTCCATTGAACTTCTTGCTAGTTGCATTAGCATAAACCACATCACATCTACATGCCATGATCATGCATCATATTGTTGCATATGCTTGTGTACCGATTGCTGGCACCGTCCTTCTTGATAGGTCCAGCTTCGGAGACCGTTCAGAGTACCTGTCAGAGGAGCAGCGCCCCCTGTTCATCTTCCAGGAAACCAAAACCCCCTTGGTCATTCCGATACAATCCCACTCTCTCTCTCTCGCTCCTGCTCTCTTTTATTGCATTAGGGCAACAACGATTCAACTGCTACTTTGTGTTGCGGTAGTTGAACCCATTCCTCTACATGACCTTTCATTGCCACAATAAATAGTTGAAACCCACTAGCATGTGTAGGAGTTGATTGAGCCATGTTGTGTTCCTACCATGCAATGCCTGCTATTGCTTAGAGTTGTGTCAGGTATGATTCATTGGGAATGAATTGGAGTGTTATGCCATATTCTGATGCTGAGAGTTAAGCGTGTGAACACAATTTGGTAAAGGTAGCGATGAGAGGCCATGTAGGAGTACATGGTGGGTTGTCTCATTCGGACCGTCCTTGAGCACTAAGTTATGTGTATGTTGTCCAAGACTAGCTACTACCACACATTGGGTTCCGATAACTCGACCCCTCTCGGCTCATTAACTGCCTCGATCTCTGTCCAGGAGTTGCAACTAGTTTCTGGTGTTTGTAGGTAGTGCTATTTTTCTACAGAGTGGCACCCGATAGGGTGGACTTGGGACAGACTATGCACCGTGGCACACAGTGTACCAAGCGTAGATCCATCCAGCGAGGTGGGCTTGGGAACCCCGCACACATCGTTTGGGGCCGGGAGTGAAACCCTTGCCGGATCTCCGTGCGGATGGAACCCGAATAGGCGATAAACCTAGACTAGAGTCTTGCGTGGTTAGTCAGTTCATGGCTGACACACATGCCAAGCTTCCACTTGAAGGCTGCCGAGGTAGATGACATGTACATGGCAGTAAGTGGCAAGAGCGCGTGTGAAGAAGTACACCCCTGCATGGTTAACATGATCTATTAGAATAGCCACGTCCCTGGTTGATACTTGGATACTTATATGGTACATAGACAACTTGAAGTGGATACTCTAAAATGCTGAAGACAAGTGTGAGTGCTATGGATGGCCTTCTCGTAGGGAGACATGAATGAATCCATAGTAATGTATTGAAGTGGTGATTAGTGTACTCGTGTGCGCTTTCTCACCTCAAGGAAGTTTCTCGTAGCCGTAGAACAGGATAGCCACTGAGTCAAAGCTGACTTGCTGCAGCCAAACCCCACATTGCTTTATTTATGTTTTGTAGAGGAGTCCTTGGTCTCACTAGTAGTTCCTCATGGACTTCGACGAGTATCTTGTTACCTCAGCTACGATCTTGTACCCTTGGGAGGGTCTTGTAGATAGTCAGGCTTCTCAGCCTTTTTCATTTGAAGCTGTCTGTACTCAGATATGTTATGCTTCCGTTGCTCGTATGCTCTGAATGATGGGTCATGTGACCCCTGTTTGTAATATAATGCTATGCTGGATCTTCTGAGCCTTTATCTATATGAGTTGTTGAGTTATGTTGTGATGCCATGTTGTACAACACATACTTGCATGTTATGCATACGTGTAATGTGTATTGCTATGTGTGGGAGCCGACACCTAGTTGTATATTCTTGGTAGCCTGTCTTATGGGGAAATGTCTCCTAGTGTTTCCACTGAGCCATGGTAGCTTGCTACTACTAAGGAACACTTAGGTTGGCCGGCATGTGTTCGTGATTGTTCTTGTGTCTGTCCCTTCGGCGAAATTTCGCGCGTCGTTCCTTTAAGTCCTTATAGCTTGCTACGTCTTGGGTTCATACGTTGATGATCGACACGTTCGTTGCTGGGTCATGTATGCTTGTCCCTATAAGTTAGTGACAATTTGGATTCATGACTAGTCATGTCGGCCCGGGTTCTCTATCACATGGTTGCTAGCGACACTATCATATACGTGAGCCAAAAGGTGCAAACGGTCCAGGGCCAAGTAAGGTGGCACTCATGGGAATACTGTGCGTGAGGCCGCAAAGTGATATGATGTGTTACATGCTAGATCGGTGTGACTTAGGATCGGGGTCCCGACAACTTTGGTATCAGAGCCTGACTGCCTATAGGATTACTAAGCCAAACAGGTCGAAGTTGAGTCTAGAAATTCCTTAGTTATATAAAGGAATTGACTGTGGAAGGGATTGTAAGGCTCTTTTTACTCCTTATACCTTATGCCTTCTAATCTGAGTCATCCTATCTTTCCTATGGGGTTAAGGAACTAGGCTTTCTCTTCCATCTATTAGGATCACGTGTTACTACTCCGTAGTCTCATAGGATTGGTTGATTAGAGTCATATTCCAGTTTTGAGTACTTCCGATGTAGTCTGTTTAGTACTATCACAGAACCTTGAGTGATGATGTGGAGTATGGTACTACCCCGTCGTTTGTGGGATGTCTCATTTTGAGCATTTTACTGTTGTTATGCTACCAAAATTGTCCTAGGAGTTCAAGAGATAGTATTTCCTTGTACTACATTCTGCATCCTATAGTTGATGCTGATCCCATCCTTGGGTTCATTTCCCAGGATGTCGTGAGTTACACGAAGTTCTGTTGCTCGTAGCCTAAACCATGGAGATGGTAGGGATGAGGATCCTCTCGATCAGTCTTCGTTGGAAAAGTTCATGTTGGAGGTTGAGATGAACAAGTGCGAGACCAACCTCTTGTTGGCACGGATTGAGAAGAACACCACACATCGGCTAATGAGTTGGTTTCCATTACCGACTTAACTGGTCTGAACCCACCCACCTTCCATCATTCCATTGAGCCACCCGATTTAGATTACTGGCTCCGTAGTATCACTCACAAGCTGCGTTCTGCGAACATAGCTGAAGGTGACGTGGTTACCTATGCTGCATATCACCTGGAAGGTCCTACTAGTCTTTTGTGGCAGAACTATGAGCCTATGCTTCCAGCTGGCCAGATAACTACCTAGAGAGATTTCACTGGGGCTTTTCGCGAGCATCACATTCCTCAATACCTCATCGACCGCAAGAGAGAAGAGTTTTGTAGTTTCACCCAGGGTAATATGGCTATTGATGCTTACAATATAGAGTTTGAGAACCTTGCCTACTATGCTACAAAGGAGGTGTCCACGGATGCCAAGAAACAGGATAGGTTCGAAAGGATCTCAACCCTAAGTTGCATCGTGATCTCCACTTGCACTGTTGCAATACATTCCATGCTCTTGTGAACAAGGCCATTAATGAAGAGACAACTCAGCCCACTTACGAGGAGTTTCATAAGTACAACCGTGATTTGGGTTCTTCCTCCGATTCTAGTTCTCAGAAGCGCCGGATTTGGGTTCCGAACTCTGCTCTTCCACCCGGTTATACACAGAGGCCATCTTGTGTGTTGCCTCACCTAGTCCAGTCATATGCTCCACCAGGCCTATTGGTGGACCGCCTAGCAATGCGGGTCCACGTACTACCTCCATGATTTTTATAAGTGCGGCGAGCCAGGACACACTGCCCGTAATTGCACTCAGACCAGTGTTGCTCCACCCCAACCCTAGAAGTGTGTTGGTCGTGGTAATCCATCACGCAAGATGATCAGTGCCAAGTCGGCTCCCACTGAATGTGGACGTATGCATCACATCTCAGCTAAAAATGCTCAAGATGATCCAGATGTCGTTCTTGGTATGCTCCTTGTCAATCGTTATCCGGCATCGGCTCTGTTCGATACTGGAGCGTCTCATTCCTTTATTTACGAAAGCTATGCCCGCTTGCACGACATGCCATTTTGTGATATGCCCTCCCCATTACTCTTTCAAACTCCTGGATCCAAATGGCAAACTGCAACGATAAGTTATGGAAATGAAATACATGTTGCCAGACTTGTATTCCTTGCTTCCTTGATATCTCTCAAGTCTTAAGATATTAACATCATCTTGGGTATGGATAGGATGACAGCTCATCAGGCCAAGATTGATTGTTTCACCAGGTCTGTTTGGCTTGCACACCCATCTGGTAAGATAGTCACTGTCAGCACTAGAGTTCCAAAGCGTCAACTCTATTCTATTAATGCCAGCCCTCTTCCAGACCTTGAAGATATCCCGGTAGTTCGAGACTTTCCGGATTTCTTTCAGAGGAACTGCTAGGTAATCCACCTGACAAGGATGTAGAGTTTGTCATAGATCTTACCCCAGGAACTGCTCCAATTTCTAGGAGACCTTACAAGATGGCACCCTTAGAACTAGCTGAGCTTAAGAAACAACTTGATGAGTCCTTGCAAAAGGGTTTCATTTGTCCTAGTTCTTCTCCTTGGGCTTGTCTTATACTCTTCGTCAAGAAGAAGGATGGTACGGATCGGATGGTTGTAGGATATCGTCCTATTAATTTGGTCACGGTAAAGAATAAGTATCCGCTTCGCAGGATCAACGACCTGTATGATCAGCTCACTAGATCCTCAGTTTTTTCCAAGATGGATTTGAGCTTAGGCTACCACCAAATCAAGATCAGAAACAGGGACATTCCTAAGACGGATTTTGTCACTCGTTATGGCCAGTACGAGTACATCGTCATGTCCTTCGATCTAACTAATGCTCCAGCTACATTCTCCCGCTTGAGGAAATCGATCTTCATAGAGTACTTACATAAGTTCGTCGTGGTTTACCTCTATGATATCCTTATTTACTCGAAGAACAAGGAAGAGCATGCCGAACATCTTAGACTCGTGTTAGAAAAACTCAGAGAGCAATGCCTTTATGCCAATTTCTCCAAGTGCGAATTTTGCTTACTAGAAGTGACCTATCTAGGCCACGTAATCTCTAGCAAGGGCATTGTTGTCAATACCGAGAGAGTCCAGGCCGTCCTTGCATGGACTCCACCTGAGTCAGTTAAGCAAGTTAGGAGTTTCCTTGGTCTAGCTAGTTATTGTCACCGCTATGTTGGGAACTTTTCCAAAGTGGCCAAACCTCTCACGGAACTTCTCAACAAAGATAGAAAGTTTGAATGGTCCCCACAGTGTGAGCACGATTTTCAGGAAATGAAAGACGCTTGACTTCTGCTCCCATATACTTGTGCCACCGGATTTCACTAAGAACTTTATTTTCTATTGTGATGCCTCATGATAGGGACTAGGTTGCATTCTTATGCAGGATCGTCATGTGATTGCCTATATGTAACGCCCTCGATGCGGCTATATCTCCCACATGTCGAAGCACGACTTAGAGGCATAACCGCAATGAAAGCAATGTCGCAAGTGAGGTAATCTTCACACAACCCATTTAATACATAAGGGAAAACATACATAGTTGGCTTACAATCGCCACTTCACACAAAACATGAATAAAGCAATACATCATCCAGATACAATCAAGGTCCGTCTATGGAACCAAAATAAAAGATGATTACCCCAAATACTACACAGATCCCCGATCGACCCCAACTAGGCTCCACTACTGATCAACTAGAACGAAACAACACAAAGGACAAGATCTTCATCAAGCTCCTCCTGAGCTTGGTTGCGTCACCTGCACGGTATCATCGGCACCTGCAAACTGGTTTTGGAAGTATCTGTGAGTCACGGGGACTCAGCAATCAAACACCCTCGCGATCAAGACTATTTAAGCTTATGGGTACGGTAAAGGTATGATGTGGAGCTGCAGCAAGCGACTAGCATATATGGTGGCTAACATACGCAAATAAGAGCGAGAAGAGAAGGCAAAGCACGATCGGGAAACTATGATCAAGAATTGATCCTAGAACAATCTACGTCAAGCATAACTCCAACACTGTGTTCACTTCCTGGACTCCGCCGAAAAGAGACAATCATGGTTACACACGCGGTTGATGTATTTTAATTAAGATCAACTTCAGGTTTTCTACAACCGGACGTTAACAAATTCCCCTCTGCCCATAACCGCGGGCACAGCCTTCAAAAGTTCAAATCCCTGCAGGGGTGTCCCAACTTAGCCCATCACAAGCTCTCATGGTCAACGAAGGATATTCCTTCTAGCGGGAAGATCCGATCAGACTCGGAATGCCGGTTACAAGACATTTCGACAATGGTAAAACAAGACCAGCAAAACCACCCGAATGTGCCGACAAATCCTCAGGGCACACCGGATTGTCCAAACTTCCGGTAGGCCAGCCCAGAGTTGCCCCTGGTGGCCCCCGGCGGCTGACAAGGTGGACCAACACTCAGGGGAGCATTGGCCCCGGGGGGTTAAAATAATGATGACCTCGAGAGGGCGACTCCCAAGGGAAAAGAAAAGGCTAGGTGGCGAATGGTAAAACCAAGGTTGGGCCTTGTTGGAGGAGTTTTATTCAAAGCGAACTATCAAGGGGTTCCCATTATAACCCAACCGCATGAGGAACGCGAAATCTGAGAACATAACACTGATATGACGGAAACTAGGGCGGCAAGAGCGGAACGAAACACCAGGCATAAGGCCGAGCCTTCCACCCTTTACCAAGTATATAGATGCATTAATTAAATAAGAGATATTTTGATATCCCAACAAGTAAACATGTTCCAACAAGGAACAACATCTCCATGTTCCAACAAGGAACAAACTTCAATCTTCACCTGCAACTAACAATGCTATAAGAGGGGCTGAGCAAAGTGGTAACATAGCCAAACAACGGTTTGCTAGGACAAGGTGGGTTAGAGGCTTGGTTCAACAATATGGGAGGCATGATAAGCAAGTGGTAGGTATCGCAGCATAGGCATAGCAAAAGAGCGAGCAACTAGCAAGCAAAGATAAAAGTGATTTCGAGGGTATGATCATCTTGCCTGAAATCCCGCAAGGAAGAAGAATGAGTCCATGAAGAAGAAAAAAGGACGTAGTCGAACGGGTCCTCACAATCACGACGTTACCGGAACAAACCCTAAGAATCAACACCGGAAAGAAGCACACAGCATAGTAAACAACCAACACATGAACATGGTATGATATGCGGGATGCGGTATGCGATGCATATGCATGATTTGGAAAGGAATGATTGGACCTGGCCTCAACATGGAAATCCAAGAGTGCCACTGGAGAGGTGAGGTGATTTTGGTTGAAATCGATATAAAGATCACCGGAATCGGATGCACAGTTTGGAAATGGCAAGCAAAACAAATATGGCACAAGGTCTGCGATAAACAACAAGTACCCATATAAATGCATCAAGATAAATATGCTTCATCACTCAAACATGGCAACAAAATACATGGCAGAGATCCACTCAAGATGCTTGACAAAAGATGAACACTGAGCTACGGCTAATTCATCGATTAACAGGTTCAAACAAGCATGGCAAAAGTGCAAATGATAACAGGTTTCAGACTTAGTGAAATTAACACAAGTCTGGAATTTATCATCAGGAAGCACACTTTAGAGCATGAAAACTACATGCTACAGGAACATATCATGGCAAAATAAGGCATGGCATGAAGCACTCAAAGCACTTAACAGAAGTCCCTTAGTGACCTTGAGCCAAAAGGGATCGGAAAATACAATTGCAAGCATGTGAACATGGCAAAAATATAAACAGATTCAGACTTAGTGAAAAACTGGAGCATGCAAATTAGTTAACGAGTAGGCATGTTTACGAGCTCGATGCACTCACTAAAGAGAATAGCATGACAAACTAAGCATACACCCATCAAGAAGACATGGCATAGAAGCTAGACATGGCAAGAACAACAACATAGCATGCACGGATCAATAGCAACATCCTCGGCAAAATCGCTAACAAGTTAACAGTCTGCCAGGATTCACGATATAGAAAAAATAGAGCTCGATTGACTCAAGCTAGGATGCTCCATAAATGCAAACAAAGACACAGATGGATAGAGAACCACAATGTTAACAAAACATCCTTACTGATCATCCCCAAAAGAGGAACGGATCACTAGGAAACAACATGAACATATGGCATAACAACAAAATCAGGACAAGGACTTGGTGAAATTCTAAGTCACTTAAATCAGCATTACCGATTACGCTACTTTGCAAGCTTGTGCTAGTCACCACACATATCACAAAAATACATGGTAAGAACCTCTATAAAGATGGCATGGCATATAACAAGAAACATGTAGATCTCAGGGTCATAGCATGCAGACAGTAATCATGGCGAAAATGACAAAATGCCATTTGCTGAAACAAATCTGACAAAATACTCACATAGCCCTCTTCCAACAGCATTTCAGGCATCAAGATAAGCTCAAATGAAAATGATGCAATGATATGAAATGTTGTACTCGTTGAGACGAACATTTATAGATGCTACACGCATCAATCGGACCCACGGATGATGAATTTTGACATGATGAAAAGAGGCATATGAATTTGGAAATTTCGGGGACTTAGTGAAATTCTACCTCCGCGAAAAGTCAACGCGGGGACGAGACGAAGCGGGATGAGGAGATCCAGGATGGAGGGGCGCTGTTTGAATGGGGAACCCGGTGGATTTGGTCCTGATCCGGGTCAACTCCGGCTCCGGCGAACTCTAGGCTCCGGCGATCGCCGGGGCCGGCGGGGAAGGGAGCGGGTGGCCGGATCCGGTCCGGCCCGACCGGATCCGCGACGAGGCGGCGCGGCCACTGGCGATGAGGTCGGCACGAGGCGCGGCTTCGGCGGAGGAGTGCGGAAGCCGAGGCGGCGGCGCGAGGCTCCAGCGACAAGGCGTGTTAGGGAGATCGAGCGGCGGGCGGCGGCGTGCGGCGGCCGGCGGCGTCCGGTCGCCGGAGACGGGGTGTAGGCGGCGGAAGGCGCGAGGGTGCGGGCGCTCGGGCCGCGGTGGCGGCGGGATGGGCCCCGCGGGCCTGATCTGGGCTCGCGGGCTGGCGGCGGGGGCGAGCGCGGCGGCGCCACGTGGTGAGATGGGATAGGGCGCGGGGGCGGCGCTGATGACGTGTCGGCCTCTCATTGGCCGGAACGTGTGCCGGCTGGCGGTGGACATGTCTGGCCGTTGGTGGACGAGTCTGGCGACGCGAGGAGGTGGAAGGCTAGGGTTTGGACTGCGCGAAAAATTTGGGGAGAGCCACATATTTATAGGTAGAGGGAGCTAGGAGAGTCGAAATGAGGTGCGGTTTTTGGCCACACGATCATGATCGAACGAAAGAGATGATGGAGGAGGTTTAGATGGGTTTTGGGCCAAAATGGAAGGGTGTTGGGCTGCAACACACACAAGGCCATTTCGGTCCCCCGGTTAACCGTTGGAGTATCAAACGAAGTCCAAATGGCACGAAACTTGACAGGCGGTCTACCGGTAGTAAACCAAGGCCGCATGACAAGTCTCATTCCAATCCGAAAATGTTTAAAACCCGCACACGAAAAGAGGTAGAAAGGGACACCAGATGACATAGGAGCGCCGGATTGCAAAACGGACAACGGGAAAAATGCTCGGATGCATGATACGAACATGTATGCAAATGAAATGCACATGATGACATGATATGCAATGCATGACACGCAAGCAAAGACAAGGCAAACAACAACGAATAACTGGAAGACACCTGGCACATCGGTCTCGGGGCGTTACACTATACATCTCGACAGTTGCATCCACATGATGAGAATTATCCTACACATGATCTAGAGCTTGCAGCTGAAGTCTATGTGCTTAAGACCTAGCGACATTACCTTCTTGGTAAGTGTTGCAAGACTTACACCGATCACCAGAGTCTCAAGTATATCTTCACCCAACCAAATTTGAACCTTAGACAAAGACGTTGGTTGGAGTTGATCTCAGATTATGACTTAGGGATCACTTACACCCCAGGCAAAGGCAATGTCATGGCTGATGCACTAAGTCGTAAGTCCTATTGCAACAATATCATGTTGAAGTAGGGCCAACAACTTCTCCATGAGGAATTCTGTAAGCTTAACCTTCATATTGAATACAAGAAAAGACACTTTTCGTGATGATATGTGTTTGTCACAGTAGGTCACATTTTCTATCATGCATGTACATCCATGAAAAATTTATGACAGAATCAAGATAGTCGTACCTGTGCTGCCGTAGAAGTGTTCACATTACCAAAATTATCATCACGGAAGTGTCCACTTCCATGATGATAAATCACGCGTCATAGAAGTGCTTTCATCAAGGGTGACCGACACATGGCATCCACCGTAATAGGACGTCGTTAAGCTATCGGGTCCGGTTTTGGATACGATAACCCATTAACAGCCTAGACCAATCGGAATTTTCCACGTGCCAAATTCTCATTGGCCGGAGGAAACACGTGTCGGCACAACGTTCAGACAGATGGCATCCACTCATTGGACAGGTGGAGCCTATGATACGTCGACACATGGCACGACCCAGCAGAGGCCCATTCCGGTGAAAATGCTGGGCCTATCAAAATAAGCGGGCCGGCCCATTAGCGGCCTACTTGAGTCAAGCCCATTTACAAGTACGACCCATACAAGTTACACAGAATTGGCCCATCAAAGGCCCATTCTAGATTCGACATTTCGCAGCCCATCGTCAGTTTAAGCTCGTTAACAGCCTGCTTCGTTTTTGGGCCCAATTGCGGCCCAAGCTTCTTTTAGCCTGTTAGCATCCCATCGTCAGTTCCAGCCCGTTAACGGCCCGGAATGTCTTTCGGCCTTTTCTCGGCCCATTCTGCAGTTGGGCCAATTCTAGCCCGCTGTGACTTTAGGCCTGTCCTCGGCCCATTCGATAAATGGGCCAACTCTAAGCCCATTTTGTCTCTCGGCCTGTTAAGGGCCCGCACAACAGTTCGGCCTTTGACTTTAGGTCTCTTAGGGGCCCACGTTCCGTAGGGCATCATTTCATCCCAACGCGACTTTCAGCCTATGAAAAGCCTAGTTTGCAAATTGGGCCTCCTCTGGCCCATAACACTTTCAGCCTCTTACTGGCCCGTAAAGTAAAAGGTCCGAGACAAAATTGACATTTATTTTGGCCTGCTAAAGGCCCACAAGACATTTCGATTTATACGGCCCTATCGAGCTTTAGGCCTGTTGACGGCCTGCTAAGAGCCGTTGTTACGGTGGGCCCATTTGGGATCCAATTAATATTATTTTGACTAGCCCAATTAAGGCCCGCTTTGACTGCACATGTTTGTTCGTTTGTATGGCATCCAGGAAATGTTTGGGCATGTTGGCCCCCATTTCAATGATATAGCATATTCAAGAAATATCCTACTCTATGCTATCGCCCCTAAAAAACATACACTATACAATAAAAAAGCATAGAAACGTAGAATAATCCTACACTATACAATACAGAAATTACAGCCGAATATACCCACTGGGCATTATAGTTCGGCAGCAGTGATTATAAAGCATAAGGAGCAAATTACATACACTGGACAAATAAAGCTCATACATCATAGACAGGCATCAATAGAACTTACCATTTGAACTATAATCTCTTCAGAAAAATGGATTGGCCGGATTCAGTTAGCCAAAATTTCAGTCTGCAAAACCTCCAATTCCTTCATGGTTACCTTAGTGTCTTGTTTCATTTTTTTGACTCCTGCATCTAATACCTGCATGTCCAGTCTCAACTTGTTGATTGTACGTTGAGAATCATGTACACGTTGTCTTGCCACCTCTAGTTGATGCTCGAGAACATCAGCATATTCCAATTCCAATCCATAATCATTCGGCAACGTCCATGCCACACTACTCGTGGATCTTTGTGTTGATGTCACTTCATCCTGAAATGTTTCTGTAAGTATAGATTAATAGGGCAAAAATATAGTTACAATAGTGAAACAAGCAAGACAGACTATTTCGTACATGGCCAAACATGACTAACAATAATGTTACACGTCATGAAGCATAAGCAGGTGATATTTTGAAAATATTAAAAAGGTAGTCTGTGCAGCCTGCATACAGAAATCTCTCTTAGCTCACCAGAGGAGCATGATGTTGGGGCCCAATCCAAAACACGGACAAGTTACAAATTTAGACAACACATTGCATATAAGTAAGCAAGCAGTTGGCCATTCTGTAGCTCAATTAATGTCTTAGGGAGCATAATGAACACCAGAGGGATTCATACAAACCTACTACAGCAAACAAAACTATGCAATCATTAGCCTAGTATAAACTAGATTGTGAGCCTCATGCAATAATAGTTGGTTAGTAGACTTCAAAGGTTCAGGCACACTTCGCTAGAGTAATTAAATGGTAAGGCCTTTAATTATATCCACTAATAGTTATACAAGTACCCAACATCAGACATCATTGTTTGGGAATCTCATTAACTGAGGACAAATAAAGAAATTGAAAAGAGCAAATTAACTATGCCTGAAACAAACAAGTTTTGAACTGTTGAGTTGGATACGGTGACTTACCTTAACTGGTTGAACAGGCTCAGCGCAGCTCCTACTTCTCTTGCACGACTCCTTCCTAACATCTTGTACCTCGAAATCCTCAATCTTATCTTCATTGCACCCCCTCTGCGAGGTGACACAAACTAGTTACTCGTCTCCTTGGAAGATAAATATGCATACTTTCCAGTCTGTGAACAACACAAAAGGATGAGATTATAACAAAACAATACAACATAATGAAACATGCCACATCTCTTGCACTTGCACACAATGAAATGAGCATTTACTATCTCTGAACTATGTAAAAACTAGGCATACCTTCGAACTGGATCTCGAGGTACTCTTGGAGAGCCTACTTTAGTGTACAGCCAAACCTTTATGTCACCTATGAGTCAGACAAGGCCCCACTACAGCAGCCCTTGCTGTTTAAATTGTTGACAAGCTCTGTAAGAGTGTTAGGTCAAGAACAGCAAGTAATCAAAGCAAACAATCCTTGTATGGTTGGCTGATGCAAACAACAATTGAACAGATGTGTGAGCAAATCATACATATCAAGAAAAAAAGCAAAGAATGAGGCTTAAAGACCATCACTTGACTGACAAGATTTAAGGGACATTTAAACATCATGTGCAATGTATGAACTAACATAAACATTACATATTCCAGATTCTACAATGGAATGAACATGTCTTAGGTTATACCATGTATGATGATGCCTAAATCTACACTATAGCAGGCATGAGGGATTCATCATTGCACGCACAATTGAATTGCATGTTAAGGGCGAGTTCAATTCCGCCTTTTTAGGGCTTATTATCAAAATAAGCCATAAAAGATGTAAATAAGTTATTTTTGAGTTATGGGCTTGGGATTAACTTATTTCACTTTGGAGGGGGGGTGTTCCGGGTAGAAGCTCCCTAAAAATGAAGGGAAGTGGAATAGTGAAATGACTCTGTTGTCTGCCTATATTACACTCAAAATGCAACTGCTCAGGCTCGCGTCACACCTGACCCTCAAGTAAAAACGAACACGCAAGCGTTCATTGCCCTGCCAGCTTGCATCTCCTCTCCCCTTTCCCTCTACCTCAATCCCCTGCCTGCAGCCCTAGGGTTCCTCTAGCAAGCCGTCGCCTCTGTTCCCATCTGACCTGGTCCTCGACGATGCTCTATCCAGCTAGGCTACATGGACGGCTGGTAGGGGCAAATTTCCCTGGCTGGTCCTCCCTCTGGCGTCGCCCCTCCTTCTCATGGTCTCCAGCAGCTGCTCCACTATGGTCCATCCAACGCACTACTCTGGCGGGCGCCACACAACTATGGATGATGCCACACTGCAGCAGAAGGCAACTTATTCCCCCTCTCCTCCTCCCAGGGCGTGGCCTTGAGGTGCTATTAAAGGATGAGCTCATCCAACAAGGTGAGGATATCCTCCGATTTTTTTGCCAAATTTTCATTTTGATCCACTATACGATGAATTGCTATGAGATGCTTCTGTTCCTGCTATATGATGCATTGCTATGAGCTGCTCCTGCTACTGCTATATGATGATTTGCTATGAGTTGCTGATGCTATATGATGAATTCCTTCGAGCTGCTGCTGCTATATGATGAGTTGCTATAAGTTGCTCCTGCTGCTACTGTATGATGAATTGCTATGAGCTGCTCCTGCTGCTGCTATATGATGAATTACTATGAGCTGCTACTGCTGCTACTATATGGTAAATTGCTATGAGCTGCTGCTGGTATATGGTGAATTGCACACTGCTGCTGCTGCTACTGCTGCTATATGATGAGTTGTTATGAGCTGTTGCTGCTATATGATGCTTTCAAGTGCTGCTGCTATATGATAATAACCAGCCACTTGGACCATCAAAATTTCAATAAATAATTGTTCTTCATTTAAATGTCGGTCATGTGTTCTTCGTTTAAATTAGGCAATGGGATCTCTATGGAAGACATTGACCAAAGTAGATTGTACCAAGTAGATGGTATCTTTGTATTTGCATTTTGAACAAATAGTGATGGTTTGTTTTCCTATCATATTAGTTACTGCACTGGGTTCAATTTGTGGTGTTTGCAAGTCAAATTATTTTTCATATGGGCAGCAAAATGAAAAAAATATAATGCAATCTAGACCTTTCGCTAATCATACCAAAGACAAGCTGAAAAGGAAGGCAATGAAAAGAACTGGTTGGCTTATTACCTGGAGCTTATATTCACATGTGCTTATTTTCTTAGGATAACTCATAATAACTGTCCCTAAGAAACTTGGCCAACAGAACTGACATACAAATAACATGTCATGATGAATGCAATGGAGAAGTGACCTACCATAGCACACTGTATTGGCTCACCGCTGCCTCTCCTTTTTTTGCGATGTTCCATGAAATTGCCACATACATCTTGTACTTTTTCATTGTGTAACCTTATCTGAAAGTTGACATGGCTAATTTCAGACATCTCTACATGATAATACATTGCATATACCTTGCGCATATTTAAACCACCTATTAATGATTGTGTGCGTAACATAAACTAGCCATGACTCTGGGTGCTAGACTAGCAGGCACTCTAAGGGAGCCTAATGTAGTGCACTGGAATTCCAACATGCCACCTACGATTTTGTGTAATCTACTGCCTCCGTTCCTAAATATATGTCTTTGTAGAGATTCCAGTATGGACCACATACAGATGTATATAGATGCATTTTCGAGTGTAGATTCACTCATTTTGCTCCGTATGTAGCCTATAGTGGAATCTCTAGAAAGACTTATATTTAGGAACGGAGGTATGAGGTAGTATCATGTATGACATCTACATATCTAATTTAGCAGCCAGTAGTAGAAATCATTGTCTGCACAAAGGGATTATTGGTCAAAAATCCTAGCAAAGCACGCTGGCAGGCACACAACAATACAAGAGAGAGAGACACACTTACAAGATCATAGCAATGCCTTAGTCCAGGATCTTGGTTGGCCAAGCTGTTAGATCCAGAAGAAACATCGTCCTTGTAGTTTTTGCCAACCGCATAAAGGTAACAACGACCTGTTAGTATATTTGAAGTACATCGGGTAGGTGATGCTGGATGGGTTTAAAGGTGACAAGTACCTAGGCCGTGGCGCGTGGTTGACATCTTGCCAGACGGTGGGAATTAGGTTAGAAACGTCAAGGGTGATGACGCTGCACTGGCTGTCGGGGTCCGATAAGGAGATCTAGAACTGTCGAGTAGGGTGTTTGTGGAGCGGCTCCGGTAGGGTGGACTACGGGGTGGGCGAAGCGGATATGTGGCCATGGACGAGGGCGTAGGTGAAGCTGCTCCGGTGGTTGGGTTAAGGATGGTGTCGATGATGCGAATCTGCGGCCGTGGATGGGCCGTCATAAGCTGCTCCGGTAGGTTGGATGAGGGTGTGACGAAGTGGATCTGTGGCCGTGGACTTGTGAGTTGGCAAAGCTGCCCTGGTAGGGTTGAGAATGGTATAGGCGAAGCTACTCCGGCATGGTTGACGATGGTGTCGGTGAAGCGGCTCCGGTAGGGTTGAGGAAGGTGTCGGCGAAGAGGATCAGAGGCCGCCGGTGGGGCGGCTCCGGGGGGGTGTTGACGAAGCATCTCCGGTGGGGAGTACGAATGAGCCGCTGCAGATGCGCTGCGGTTGACGAGAGTACTGGCGAAGCAGATCCGGTGCCGTGGAGAAGGCCGGCACTGAATGGGCTGTGGTACAGTGGTGGATGAGCAGTCTACTTGTTTCTAGTGGAGGTGCGAGGGGTAGATGCGGCCGCAGAAGCAGATCCAGCGAGGTGGATGCCACTGACAGTGAACGGGCTCTGGTACGCCGGTGGATGAGCATGCTAGGGTTTCGAGAGGGGTGGGATAGAAAGGCTGATGAAGTACGGACGGCGTGATGTAAGATGCTCTGGTGTTGTGGAGTTAGTTGTTTTGTGGGATGGGGAGAGGAAATGGGGGTGTCGTGTGGTGGGGGGGAACTGGATGTTACCAAAGCAGCCCCGACCTATTATGTAGATGAGGGTGGTACTGTTACTATTGTTCTCCATGCAACAAGGACAAAAGGGGAATTTCCCATGCTAAAGACTAGGTGGCGGAAATTTTAGAAGGAGGGGGAGATTTTGCCACCCGTGGGATCGTTCGTATCTAGTTTCAACTAATTTTGGACCGTGCTAGCGGGAAGGTCATGTGACACTGTGTACACAGGGCACTCATCAGCAGTTAATAATTGGTGTGATGTCCACCCCAGAAAAAAGACAATAACTCGGGATGATGCACCAATAACTTGGACGTTCACACGGGCACAACCAATCGTACGGGTGTAGAGGCGCTTTCACAAAAAAAGCGATCAAACACTCAACCTATGTATTTCTCGTGTAAATAGATAATTTAGAGCCATTCGTTATTTACTTTAAACATAATGCATTGACGTGTTGGTGTAGAGGCGCACAAAAAGAAATGGATATCGTAGTCCCACAAAAGAAATGGATATTGTAGTCCTCTACTTAAAAGTGTTACCTCATATGATTACATAGCCTCCATTTCATAAATTGCATACCTGTTGAATTAATATATGAATATTACATATATTACTTCATAATAGAACGTGAAATCATCCAAGACTAATGAATTTGAATGCAAGAGTAATAATGGTGCATGTACATGATAGCTACATCGGTTGTTTGAAGAAAAATCACTGTAACTTTGGCATGCACAATTGAAAAGGTTTATTTAG
>NW_024111610.1:0-19037 GCF_003073215.2 Triticum urartu | reverse complement strand
GGTCGCGCTATTCATCACCCTGGGTGAGGAATAGTTATTCTTCACCCCCTCCTCTATTTTACCATCAATGCACCGTAATTTTACGTTCCGTAAGTTTTGTTTTATTTCCGACGCAAAAAGAGACCGTAATAAAATATATAATCGCCGTAAAAAATATTTTATGTTATGTAAAATTACAAACGTAAAAATATAGTCCAAAATACACATAAAATGCAAATTTTCTTGTCTTATGACCTATATTTTTATTTTCTTATGTCAAATTTTACGTAGTGAATCAATAGGAATGTAACTATTTGAATTCCAAACGTAATTTAATTATAAAATGGTCATAAGATTACCTCGGGTGAAGAATAACTTATTTTGCACCTTGGGTAATTTAATTATGAAATGGTCATAAGATTACCTCGGAAATGTTATGCATATATATAAATAGATTTTCTTGTAGAACTGATCCTATATATATATCGTCGAATGTCTCACAACCACCATTAATTATTCACATATACACATGTGTGTGTGTGTGTATATATATATATATATATATACAATTTCTCCTACATGTTCCCTTGTTGCCTTCGGAGCACGATGACAAGTGGTTCATGGGGCGGTAGCGGGTACTAGTATTCTCCTTTGGGATCTATGACCCGGTCAAGCAAAAATCCCGCTATTTCCTCTTGAAGTGCTAGTGTGCGCTCCGTTGGTAGTAGCTGCTCCCGCACATCTTTAAACTGTTAAGAAGGAGATCAATATGTGTGTGTATTAATTGTGTGACTAGATATCAATAATGCATGATGTAAAATTTGTGAATAGTGTTCTGGCAAATGTATCCATTGGTGTCTATTAGATTTGCTCCTTTCGAACACCATCATGCGAATGTTCTCGCAAACGTAGTATACACACAGATCAGTCCCCGGCGCCTGCCTCAGAGCCTTTACGAGAATGGAATTTAATCAGATAATGATTAATCAAGCATCCTAATTAATTAATGGTATTGAAACAGGAATTAAAGAGAAGTTAGCTAGCTAGCAAGTACTACTTAATTACTTACCTTGGGGCGCCACCAATACAGTTTTTTTTTCCAGTTGCCTGGAGTCACCTTGATGAACTTTGCCCAAGCCCTGCCCGCCAGCAAAGAAAATGAATAAAGGGTTTATTAAATAGTTGATATCAGGAAATGACGAATTAATTAAATAGGCCTATATATAGTTAATAATGACTGAAATTACCTGTCGAGTATCCCCTTCACGATGGCGAAGTCACTTTCTTCCTTAAGTAGTGAGTCCAGTACTTCAACTGTTCCTTTATTAACTTTAATGACTAACAAGATCCAGTGGTAACTGCATGCGCACATGTTTGCATGTCTTAATTAAGCGGGCACGTGCACAAAACTAATCAACTATACCCTAAACCCTATACACTTAATTATTAACATCTAGCTACCTAGTAAGCAAAAACAGAATTTGTAGTACAAGACAGTGTGACTCATAAGAAGTTGTAAGAAAGTAGTATATCTTCATTGGTATTGAGGCGCTTGAAGAACTATAGCATGCTTTCCTCTAAACTTGCTCGACAACTTGGAATTTTCCACGTGTGTTCATTAACGGTATTTGGGTCAATGAACCCAATGCCATAGGGTCCATATTTTTTCATTTCATACATCTTCATCCTGCATAATACCACAGAAAAGAATATAGTGAGGATAATTATAGGTAATGATTGATCAAAATGATCACTACAACTAGCTTGAGACTTAAATTACAAAAAGAAATCACTTACAGACAATAGCAACTGACGAGATATTTGTCGAGTGCGTCTTGATTGTATAACTGAAATAGTTTTGAATACTCAACGGACAGAGCTTTCTCATGGAAGTAATGCTCCTCCTTGACATTCACCATGAGGGACTCTCGATTGGAAATCTTGGTAATGTTCATGTACCATTGATGCAATTCATACATTCTCGTTGGGAGGTTATTGACCTTGTCTGGCTCGACCAAATGTTGGCCCCGGACATATTTCCGTTTTATTTCCTCCTCTCTAAGTGGAGAGATGGGCTCGATCTCGAGGAGTTGTCCAACACTGATACCGAGCATTTTATCCTAGCTTATATGCTCCTCGGTTATTACCAGATTGTCCAGCTGGGGAACGGCTTGCCCACAATAATATAGGGCGCGCGTACTCTCATGTGTTGCTGGCACAACAAGCGTGGGGATCGATTGCGCCGCCTGTTCTCCCAGCTGGGGAACGGTTTCCCGCATTTTTTTGACAGCTACTTGTTGGCTCGAGGTCGAGCTTGCTTCTTTCTGTAGTCGTGCTCGATGTGCCTTCCTGATTTGGTGCTCATAGTCTGAGTCAACAGGCTTGGGAGCTGGTTTTCTTGCCATATGAATAAAGTGGTCAACAACTTTCTCAGTCACTTTCTCCTTTGGCGGTGGTGGCGGTTTCGGTCCAAAATGGGCGTCCAGTTGGGCCTGCACTATGGCTGCGTTTTGCTCCTCGGTCATGTCATAAGCCCTCTGGGGAAGAGGAGTGAGGCTTGGACCATATTTATATCGCTTGCCTTCACATGTACCTCCTGGACTACCTCGACTCTTACCGCTACACACCATAGCTGCGGTGGCTCTCTTCTGTGATTGCTGAGGCGGCCGAGACGGCTGACGTGGCTGAGTTGGAGCAGGAGTCTGCTCACGCACTGGTGGACTTGGAGGAGCGGGAGTCTGCTAACACAGTGGCGGACTTCGAGGAGGAGTCGGCTCACGCGTTCATGGACTTGGAGGAGTGGGAGTCTGCTGACACGGTGGCAGAATTCGAGGAGGAGTCGGCTCACGCGTTCGTGGACTTGGAGGAGCGGGAGTCTGCTGACTCGGTGGCGGACTTCGAGGAGGAGTCGGCTGACGCGGTGTCGGTGGCCTTCGAAAGATGATGCAATCCTTTCTCCGTAGGATGATACAATGTATGGCCTCTCCCAGTGTGTGCTCGTCGTCACCTCCAGGAATGTCAAGCTCTAGCCCCGAATATTGGTCCACCACCTCATCAACCAAGACACGATCATAGCCTGCTGGAATCGGGTTGCAATGGAAGGTTGCTTCGGGGGTATTAGTAAAAGCAACAGCGTCCGCCACCTTCATGGATATGTTCTTCATTTTGAAGTGTAGCTCACAGTTAGTGTTCTCTATGATGTCACCCACAGGGTATCTATCCAGCAGTGCGTCGCCCGGGGCGGAACCAACGCTGCTTCTTGGCATGGATGGGACGGTGCTATCCAATGCTGGATCATCCGCTAGTTGTTGCCGCTGCTGAGACCCCCTTTCCTGGCTAAGTGAGTCGATCTGCTGCTGCTGCCGCTGGAATTTGAGTGCCAAGTCCGCGTGCCTTGCTTCTAGGCCTTGAAGGTCATTATATTCGAAGATGGTAACTAGGACAACAAGTACATGTCATCTTCAATAGAGGCATCATGCATGGTACATGTCTGCAACCAGCCGGCGAAAGTCCTCGTTTGTTCACGTGTAATCCAGTCATCAGACCACTCCGAGTGTTTGGAGAGTAGAAAATTCTTGTGTTCGTCCATATACGGAGCCACCAAGGCGGAATTCTGTAGAACTGTGTAGTGTGCTTCAGTGAGAGAATGTTCGTCCATACATATTATTTGATCCCCTCCTAGCGTGCCTTTTTCATCCAGTCTGCCCTTATGCCGTGACTCAGGAACACCAATCGGCTTAAGGTCAGGAATAAAGTCAATACAAAACTCAATGACCTCCTCATTTTCATGGCCCTTGGAGATGCTTCCTTCTGGCCTAGCATGGTTATGAACATATTTCTTTAAGACTCCCATGAACCTCTCAAAGGGGAACATATTGTGTAGAAATACAGGACCCAAAACGTTAATCTCTTCGCATAGGTGAACTAGGACGTGCGTCATGATGTTGAAGAAGGATGGTGGGAACACCAACTCAAAACTGACAAGAAATTGCACCAAATCATTCTGTAATCTCGGTATGATTTCTGGATCGATTACCTTCTGAGAGATTGCATTGAGGAATCCACATAGCTTCACATTGGCTAATCGAACGTTTTCCGGTAGAAGCCCCCTCAATGCAACCAGAAGCAGTTGCGTCATAATCATGTGGCAGTCATGAGACTTTAGGTTCTGGAAATTTTTCTCTGCCATATTTATTATTCCCTTTATATTCGACGAGAAGCCAGACGGTACCTTAATACTGAGAAGGCATTTAAAGAATATTTCCTTCTCTTCTTTGGTAAGAGCGTAGCTGGCATGACCCTGATGTATGCCATCTTTTCTGTGCATACATTGCTGGTCCTCCCATGCCTCAGGTGTATCTTTTGTCTTCCCATACACGCCCAAGAAGCCAAGCAGGGTCACGCAAAGATTCTTTGTCACGTGCATCACGTCGATTGCGGAGCGGACCTCTAGGTCTTTCCAATAGGGCAGGTCCCAAAATATAGATTTCTTCTTCCACATGGGTGCGCGTCCGTTAGCGTTATTCGGAACACGTTGTCCGCCAGGACCCTTTTCAAAGACTACCTTCAAAACCTTGACCATATCATGTACATTAGCACAAGTACGGTGGCGAGGCTTCGTCCGGTGATCCGCCTCACCTTCGAAATTCTTGCCTTTCTTTCTTACGGGATGCCTGCTCGGAAGAAATCGACGATGTCCCAGGTACACATTTTTCCTACAATTATCCAAATATATACTGTCGGTATCATCCAAACAGTGCGTGCATGCGCGGTATCCCTTGTTTGTCTGTCCTGAAAGGTTACTAAGAGCAGGCCAATCATTGATGGTCACGAATAGCAACGCCTTTAGGTCAAATTCTTCCTGTCCGTGCTCATCCCACGCACATAGACCTGATTCATTCTACAACTGTAAGAGTTCTTCAACTAATGGCCTTAGGTACACATCAATGTCGTTGCCGGGTTGCTTAGGGCCTTGGATGAGCACTGGCTTCATAATGAACTTCCGCTTCATGCACAACCAAGGAGGAAGGTTATACAAACATAGAGTCACATGAAAGGTGCCATGGTTGCTGCTCTGCTCCCCAAAAGAATTAATACCATCTGCGCTTAGACCAAACCATATGTTCCTTGCGTCACCTGCAAACTCCTTCCTTTACTTTCTCTCGATTTTTCTCCACTGCGACCCGTCAGCGGGTACTCTCAACTTTCCGTCTTTCTTACGGTCTTCACTGTGCCATCGCATCGCCTAGGCATGCTCTTTGTTTTGGAACAAACGTTTCAACCGTGGTATTATAGGAGCATACCACATCACTTTGGCAGGAATCTTCTTCCTGGGGCGCTTGCCCTCGACATCACTAGGGTCATCGCGGCTGATCTTATAGCACAATGCACAGCATACCGGGCAAGAGTTAAATCCTCGTACTCACCGGGGTAGAGGATGCAGCCATTAGGGCATGCATGTATATTCTGCACCTCTAACCCTAGAGGGAAGACAGCCTTCTTTGCTTCGTACGTACTCTCAGGAAATTCATTGTCCTTTGGAAGCATATTCTTTATCATTACCAACAACTTCCCAAATACCTTGTCAGATACACCATTCTCTGAAGGAAATATGCCCTAGAGGCAATAATAAAGTTATTATTTATTTCCTTATATCATGATAAATGTTTATTATTCATGCTAGAATTGTATTAACCGGAAACATAATACATGTGTGACTACATAGACAAACAGGGTGTCACTAGTATGCCTCTACTTGACTAGCTCGTTGATCGAAGATGGTTATGTTTCCTAACAATAGACATGAGTTGTCATTTGATTAATGGGATCACATCATTAGGAGAATCATGTGATTGACTTGACCCATTCCGTTAGCTTAGCACTTGATCGTTTAGTTTGTTGCTATTGCTTTCTTCATAACTTATTCATGTTCGTATGAATATGAGATTATGCAACTCCCGTTTACCGGAAGTACACTTTGTGTGCTACCAAACGTCACAACGTAACTGGGTGATTATAAAGGTGCTCTACAGGTGTCTCCGACGGTACTTGTTGGGTTGGCGTATTTCGAGATTAGGATTTGTCACTCCGATTGTCGGAGAGGTATCTCTGGGCCCTCTCGGTATTGCACATCACTCAAGCCTTGCAAGCATTGCAACTAATAAGTTAGTTGCGGGATGATGTATTACGGAACGAGTAAAGAGACTTGCCGGTAACGAGATTGAACTAGGTATTAAGATACCGACGATCGAATCTCGGGCAAGTTTCTTACCGATGACAAAGGGAACAACGTATGTTGTTATGCGGTCTGACCGATAAAGACCTTCGTGGAATATGTAGGAGCCAATATGAGCATCTAGGTTCCTCTATTGGTTATTGACCGGAGACGTGTCTCGGTCATGTCTACATAGTTCTTGAACCCGTAGGGTCCGCATGCTTAAAGTTCAGTGACGATCGTAATTAGGGTTTTTGTGTTTTGATGTACCGAAGGTTGTTTGGAGTCCCGGATGTGATCACGGACATGACGAGGAGTCTCAGAATGGTCGAGCCATAAAGATTGATATATTGGAAGCCTATATTTGGATATCGGAAACGTTCCGAGTGAAATCGGGATTTTACTGGAGTACCGGGGGGTTACCGGAACCCCCCCCCCCCCGGGGGGGGTTATTGGCCCTACATGGGCCATAAGGGAGAAGAGGAGGGCCGGCCAGGGCAGGCTGCACCCCCTCCCCCTAGTCCGAATAGGACAAGGAAGGGGGGGGGGGCGGCGCCCCCTTTTCCTCTTTCTCCCTTCCCCCTTCCTTTTCCGACAAGGCAAGAGGGGGGAGTCCTACTCCCGGTGGGAGTAGGACTCCTCTAGGCGCACCCCTAGGGTCGGCCGCACCTCCCCCACTCCCTCCTTTATACACGGGGGCAAGGGGGCACCCCATGACACACAAGTTGATCTTCGTGATCGTTCCTTAGCCGTGTGCGGTGCCCCCTTCCACCATATTCCACCTCGGTCATATCGTAGCGGTGCTTAGGCGAAGCCCTGCGTCGGTAGAACATCATCACCGTCATGATGCCGTCGTGCTGACGAAACTCTCCCTCAATGTTTTGCTGGATCGGAGCTCGAGGGACGTCACCGAGTTGAACGTGTGCAGAACTCGGAGGTGCGGTACGTTCGGTACTTGGATCGGTCGGATCGAGAAGATGTACGACTACTTCCTCTACGTTGTGTCAACGCTTCCGTTGCCGGTCTACGAGGGTACGTAGACAACACTCTCCCCTCTCGTTGCTATGCATCACCATGATCTTGCGTGTGCATAGGAATTTTTTTGAAATTACTACGTTCCCCAACATTCTCTGCCTTCCATTGCAGCAATTCCAGTGTGGTGCCCAACTTTTTCTTGTCAGCTTCGCAATTCAGGTACAACAATTTCTTGTCATCCTCTAACATGCGCTGCAACTTCTTCTTCTCCAAATCACTTGCGTAGTTTCTCCTTGCTTCGGTAATGGCCCGACCTAAATCATCAGCGGGCTCATCTGATGCCTCTTCTTTAGCTTCTTCCCGCATTGCCGGCTCAGCTTCTTCCCCCATTGTTATATCATCGTATTCATGGAACCCATGGCCAGGATAGCTGTCGTCGTCCTCTTCTTCTTCATTGTATTCCATCATAACCCCTCTTTCTCTGTGCTTGGTCCAAACATTATAGTGGGGCATGAAACCGGACTCAAACAGGTGGACGTGAATGGTTCTTGACGTAGAGTAATTGTGATCATTCTTACAGCCAGCACATGGACAAGGCATAAAACCATCCGCCCGCTTGTTTGCCTCAGCCGCAAGCAAAAAAGTATGCACGCCATTAATGAACTCGCGAGAGCATCGGTCATCCTACATCCATTGTCGACTCATCTTCATTGCGCAACACCGAAAAGACCAAATTAATAAAAGTTCATACATAAAGTTCATACAACACTTAAATGCAACAAACAAATAGCTCTCTAGCTAAAGCATTTAAATGCAACAACAAATGCGATCAAGATCGCAACTAAGGTAACAATTGATCCAATAGCATAATGATACCAAGCCTCACTATCAATGGCATATTTTCTAATCTTTCTAATCTTCAAGCGCATTTTCTCCATCTTGATCTTGTGATCATCGACGACATCGGCAACATGCAACTCCAATTCCATCTTCTCCCCCTCAATTCTTTTCAATTTTTCTTTCAAATACTCGTTTTCTCTTTCAACTAAATTTAACCTCTTGACAATAGGGTCGGTTGGAATTTCCGGTTCACATACCTCCTAGATAAAAATATCTATGTCAACTTGATGGGCATAATTTGTCATAAACACGAAATGCAACAACTAGTTTTAAAAGAGAATATACCACATCTGAATCATAACAAGAACGAGGGCTGACGGGGACGGATATCAAAACCATGGCACTATTTATAACAAACAACGTACAGGTAAGATAATTATAAGAGTAACTATATATCCAAATCACACAAACATCAATTTTTTATATAAAACATTCATGAACAAGAGGCTCACCACAAGGTGGTGCCGGCGACGGGACGGTGCGGGCGATCAACTGTGGTACGACGGAGATTTAGAAGGCACTAAGTAAACCACACCTACATATGCAAACTAAGTGTTATTTTTGACATCAAATTTCATATAAATCAAATACTAGCACATATAATTCCTCCCAAATTACTAAACTCACAAATCAATCACTATATAAAGCATTGCAAGAGCTAATCTAGCAATGAGAGATGAAAGGACAAAGTTGCTAACCTTTGTGATCATTTGAATGGATGGGGGCCTTCAAATCTTGGCAAATCTTGGGAAAAATGTGTGATGAGCTCGAGAGGAAGAGGGGAAGAACAGAGAGGAGAGGGGAAAGGGGAAGAACAGAGCGAGCTCGGGTGGACGAAGGGTTTATGTAGGACGACCTTTAGTACCGGTTCGTGATACGAACCAGTACTAAAGGTACTAGAGGGGCCCCAGACTGACAACATCCTGCCACCACTCACTTTAGTCCCGGTTCGTGGCACGAACCGGTGCTAAAGGTTTGCCACGAACCATTACTAATGAGAGCGGCCGGCTAGCCATTGGAACCGGCACTAATGCACACATCAGTGCCGGCTCAAAATCAAACCGGCACTAACGTGCTTCACATTTGACCATTTTTCTACTACTGCCTAATTCGCGCATGCAAAAAGGCTGCCGCTCCCGGAGCTCTTGCGATACCGAGCATGGTGTGCGTCATATCTATGCTGGACTTGGAGCTAGGTGACGCTCGGAATAACTTCGCATCTTTTGCTCCTCACCGTACCCCCGGGAGAAGGTTGATGATCCTACTACGTTGCTACGGAAAACGTTTGGAGATGAAGCATGATATTTTGCATCAACTCTAGTGTTTCAAATCTTGCCTTCTCTAGGCATATATTTCTTTACCCGTGAACCAAGGATTTCTTTACCCTTGAGCCAAGGATACATATATTGAGGTAATAAATATTTGGGATGCCTAAACCACTATAGTTCATAGAATAAACTTTTAATGTGAACATTTTTTATCACTAACAGGCTGTTCTATTTGTTGCAACGTTTTTTTTTGCAATTCTAGTATTCCTTCATCTTTTAATTTCTTCATAACAAATAAATTTGTAATTATATGAATTTTTAAGAATGTCTCACACTTTTTTAATTACATGATTTTCTAATGCATGAATTTTTTTAATTACATGAATATTTAAAAAATCATTGAACACTTTTTATTAATCAGATGACCATATTACAAAAAATATATTGACTACATAATTACATATGGTTAGCTATATATGTAGCGCCTGTGAGAACGGTGCTACAACACAACACATAGCGCCTGCGCGTTGGGCGCTAACTAAAGGTTTTGTTCTGTGAAATACTTTCACGAAGAGTTTACTATTTGAATTTGTTTTACTTTTTGGTTATATTTTCCATTTTGCCCTGCACATCAGTTTATGATGCCCTAGGGCAGCAAATTAAAGCACCTGGTTGTCTCTAAACTGTATCCATTCTTCACCGACATTAATTATAGTGAGCAAAAAGGAAATCTTGAAGCTAGTCGTTTACACCCGGTCACAGACAGTGGGTCCACTTTCCGTTTCCACTAGGCGACCCGCAGTAGCATCCCATCAGTTTACAGCCGGTCATGCGCCCTCCTTCCTTTGGCTACAAGAAATCGCGTCCGACGATCCGCCATGGTGCAAAGCTCATTTCGTTTCATGAGAGAGAGAGAGAGAGAGAGAGAGAGAGAGAGAGAGAGATAGAGAGAGAGGGCAGGCTCCGGGGCCATGGTGTTCCTGTTAGCCATAGTCTTGATCTTGTGTCGGTTAGGGGTTGTTAGCTGCATGCATGGAAGGAGATGGCCGAGTCCGTGTGGCCGTTTCGTAAGGTTAGCTAGTGCGGTGCATGCATGGAGACGTGGGTGTTGCATGCTAGTTAGTTGGCGGCCAGTTGATCTTGCGTGTGTGCGTGAGTGTGCTGGTGTGTGTGCTAGCCTGCTATACAAAGGCCTCTACGGTACTGCTTAGGTGTGTGTGTCTCGAGTTGTTGCTCGAGGAAAAGACTGTCATTGTGGCAGGCGTATGTGCGCCGGAAAAACACTACTGTGTCCTGTGTCTTCTCTTTCTTTTATCTTTGTTCATGCGAGAGACAGAGAGCTCGGCGCCAACAGTTCCCACCGTGGCGGCACACCGCCGAGGTCATGGAGACGGACGTCTATGGCTGCCGTAGAGTTTTCCTGGGCGTTGTTCACCGCCTGAAGCCAAGCCATCTCCCGAGCTCCCTGCGCATCCACGCCTCGTTCGACGACCGATCGCCCTTCGACCACCGCGTCGATCGGGCACGGACCCTGCCGTCTTCTGAAACTACAAGGCATGCATGCTCGCTGACGGGCCTGTCACCGGCGAGGACGACCTCGCACCCGGTAACTAGGGTACCATCTTCACCCGCAAAGGGACTTCACCGATGTCATCGGCAGCAAGATCGATAGCCTTGAGGGCGTCGTCCTACGCTGCTTCGACGTTGACATCCACCTGTCATTGTTACTGATATGTCAAGTTTTCAGCCATCCAGAGGACTTAATCCGCGCCTGCAAAGAGGCGGTACCCTGCTTGGTATGGTTGATTGGCTGGAGTTGGAGCCTGGTGACGAGGAGATTGTCATGCTGCTGCGCTTCCACACCCACACCTTCCACATCCTGTGCATCAAACCGTGGTTCTATCAAGAGTCAAAGTGCCCAATTCGCCTGCGTGAGGTGATGCATTACTTCGTCTTTAGATTCTAAGATTCGATAGCTGAAGGTGCTTGACTCATACATCTCAGATGCAAAGATGTTGATAGATTACATAGCCGATGAATAAATTTAGAGATTTTGTAGCTGAAGATTAATGAGCAGCAGTTCATAGATCTCGCAGTCCTAAGATGAGGGTTTCATGTATAACATATCTGAAAATTAACAATTGAGTTGGCCTCGATATGTATGAGTGGAGGATTGTTACAAAATTTCAGTGATGATTTTTTTATCAACAATTTCAGGTTATTGTTTCATTTCTTTTTAAGAGTATCCAGTAGAGCATGTATAGACGATACACACACCTGTAACGCCCTGCAAGGATATCAAATATTTCATGTCAAGCATCTCTTTACTTGTTTTGTTCCTCACGTTATATGTAGTATGATCTGAAATTTTCGGGAGAGGGAGGTGATCTTGAAATGAGGTATTTGCTTCTCCGCCTTTGCTCTTCTGGGAGTACTTGTTTTGGAACTCTACAATTTGAAAATAGAAATGGCTTGGAGATAACGACACATAAATACATAACATGTTAAAACACATGTGCTCAAAAGTTCATTTCTCTTCAAGTTTTTTGTACTCGGTGTAGGAAATCATCTTGATAAGTCGCATATAGGGGTGAACATAATACGAAAATAATATACAGCATGTGCCAAACTAGCAATAGCACAACTAAGAACGTGTGGTCATGTTCTCCACATGTATATTGGGAAATCACTTACTTTAAAGATAAACATTTTTTTCTACTCGGACAGAATGCTACAACAATGATTCTTAACCAATGAACTAAATTATTACTATTAACAAGGTATATTATGCACAGCATATAAACAAAAAGAAACATCATCAAGGAAGTTACTTGCTTTCCAAATAAACAATAGTTTCCATGGTAGAAGAAATTCCTTCGTAATGAAGTTGCAAATTAGCAACTTTTGGGGTTACAACTTCCAAAGTTTTATTAGGTCCTCCTATGCACTAAGAAATGTATCCTATGAAACGGCACAAACACTTCATAAGCATATCCCACAGGTTAATAATGTAGCAACCTTTCTAAAAGGCACTAACAAACATATGCACCACAGTAAACTAATAATTCGCAATTGACCTGAAGAATAAGACCAATGGAATTAAATAAGATCATGGAATTACTTGTAACCAACCCTTTAAGTTGACCTAGACCTAGTTCAACATGGAATTACGAAAACAACCCCTAAACCAATCTTTTCAGAAGTAATATTACTTTTGTATACAGGATCACAACTAGTGAATCTTTGAAGCTGCCAAAAAAGGAGAAGAATTATGAGCTATGATTACATTATTATAAACAATTTTAGTTATTTAATCATAACACAACTTAGTGTTTAATGCTAGGTGGTCTTTCCGCTTCCCTAGATGTGGCGCCGCTTGTACAATAGGGGCATGAGAGATCTATGTATATATACAATATACATACTGATTATAGGCAACACATGCATTAAAATAACAGTAAATAGGCTCTATACACTACAAGGTTAGTCTATGCAAGCACTAGTTCAACAGCGGGAGCGAGTAATAAACAAACAATCACCTGTGTTTATAGATAGGAAACACTAACTCAAAATGTATAAAACGCCAAAGAAGGTGAAATGGAGGCACTAATATATTCAATAAGCTAATATATAAGGAACTATAAGATGACACTTGGTTTTGAGTAGGATAATATTACCGATCTTAAAAGACAAGCCCTCTGAAAACCCAAGTGAAATTTGAGTTAATAGTGAATATCCTACGATACCTTGTCCATTTCCAAGAAGCAAACATGTAATACAATCAGGGATCATTTCGGACTTGAGGATGTTTTTTGAAAGCTTCTCGATTTGCAAGAAGTTGATCTATCCTACCAAAGATCGAACCAAAACACCCATAGATGACCCGGAGAAATCCATCATTAGTAGAAAAAGGCCCATTTGTCCCGGTTCCAGAGGTCCATTTGTCCCGGTTCTGGAACCGGTACTAAAGGGTCGGGACTAAAGCCCATGACCTTTAGTCCAGGTTCGCTTACGAACCAGGACAGGTGAGGCTCCATTTGGCCGCTGCGGCGAGACCAGGCAGGAGGGCTTTTGGTCCCGGTTGGTAACACCAACCGGAACCAAAAAGCATCCACGCGTCAGCAGCTCAGGGGCTGTGGTTTTTGTTTTTTTAAAGGGGGGGGGGGTTGGGGGTTTTGGAGGGTTAATTTAGGGGTTTCCTATATTGTGTTAGCTAGCTAATAGAGAGAAGTGACCTCTCTTATCTCCGTGCTTGGTCGACGCTCTATGTACTATACGTATAGAGAGAACTCGCGACACGCTAGCTAGTAAGCAAATGAAGGAAACCATTAAGTAACAAGATCATCATGAACATATACAAAGAGAAGTGATCGACCTCCTCCTTCTCCGAGAGATTGATCGAACAACAAGTTTTCGTATATCTATCCGACGCTACTAGCTACATACGTACAATATAAGATCTCTTGCAATCCCTAACATGTGAAGTCAAGTGGCAGATGGTATTCTCCGGCTTCATTGATGACGTGGTCAAGAAAAAATCCCACGATTTCCTCTTGAGTTGCTTTTATGCGATCATGTGGTAGGAGTTCATCCCGCATCAGCGAGATCTAAATTGAAGAAGAGGGTCAATACATGTGTATGAATAAAACTCAACACAAATGATGGTAATAAAATAAAATTGTGAATATTTTTTCTTACGCACTTCATATTTTTTTCAAAGTAGCCCGGCTTATTAGAGGCCGCCGTGTTGTAGATGAACTCGCAAACATAGTATCCACAGAAATCGTTCCCGGCTTCCTGCCACAATCACTTTACGAGAAATAGAGATCAATCAAACTGATAAGCAAGCATGCTAAATGGTATTGAGGAAACTAGCTGGAATCAATGTGAGATGCGCGGAACTAGGTAGTAGTACTTACTTTCGGGTGTTCAAATCGTAGCTTGGTTGGCAATCCCGGAGAAATTGTGGTGAACTCTTTCCAAATCCTGCCAGACAAAGAAAATAATACTTGATATCAGGAAATGAACAAAGTTGCCGATATGGTGGGATAAGGATCGATTGAACTTACTTCTCAAGCATTTGAGTCATGTTCGCATACTCCTCAGGATGTTTTTGTCTTGAGTCTAAGATGGTTACTTCTCCCCGCTCAAGCTTAATCTCTAGGAGAATAAAGTGGAAACTGCGCATGCATGCATAACTCATCAGTTAAATTACTATAACCTCGAGTACCGAATGTGCACAAGACAGTAACACTCACTTGAAGTTGTAAGGAAAGAGTATTTTATCTTTGCTTTGATTTTTGATCAATGATTTTGGCAAGTTGTCCTCGGTTTCTGAGACGTTGTGTTTAACTGTATATTCATGTATGACATTTGGGTTAATGAACCCAATGTCATAGATTTGTGCTTTTCTCCATTCGACGATCTTCAATCTGCAAAATATAGTGAGGGTCTTCGTTCTTAGGCTTATTCCATTGCTGGATGCTGATCGGGATCATGTCCCTAACAATAGCCCCGCACGGAGCAGAAAATGCTTCCTTGGTCCGCATGGGTTCAATCGGTTGGCCATCATCTGCGATTGATGTAATCGTGAACCTTTCATCCTGGCGCAACCTTTTCTTCGGGCCTTGTCTCGTTACTGAAATTTGGCTCGTCCGGAGGGCTAGAAAAGAAGAAGAGTTAATATGTGTACATACCAAAACAATTAATGCATCAGTTAGCTAGTCAGCACAGGCTTACTTAATATATATACCTTGCCGGACTACAACTCCCTCCTCTGTTCGGTCACCGGAGTCGTCATCACGGTCTCCTTCTTCCACTGATATTCGGTCACCGGAGCCATCATAATCATGTCGTTCCTCCTCCATTGTTCGATCACCGAAGCCTACTTCACCCTCTCCTTCCAGACCATCGGTGTCGTTGAGATACGACAAGATATCACCTCTGCCGAGGATTATGTCCCCCAACAACTATTCTGTTTCCAAGTCTCTGTGCTC
Organism: Triticum urartu; assembly: GCF_003073215.2. Classification (NCBI taxonomy): domain Eukaryota; kingdom Viridiplantae; phylum Streptophyta; class Magnoliopsida; order Poales; family Poaceae; genus Triticum; species Triticum urartu. The sequence goes on along the minus strand of NW_024111610.1, from coordinate 3,705 downwards.
CATAGTTTCTGCAAATATTACAACATGGCAATTAATATACAAACATGATAGATGGATGTATTAGTGGCAAACATAGACCTAGCAAGCTAATCATAACAAGGAATATTAATTAGTGGCCTCGACGCTTCTATGGTTTGGGGTGGCCTCGACAATGCTTCTAGGGTTTGGGGTGGCCTCGGCAACGCTTCTAGGGTTTGGGTGGCCTCAATGCTTCTAGGGTTTGGGGTGGCCTCGGCACTTCTGGGGTTTGGGGTGGCCTCGCGGCAACGCTTCTAGGGTTTGGGCCGGACGGCCTCTCTCATGAATGGCCGATGTCCGGACCGACAAGGGATTTAACAAAATGGTGCCATTCTGGATATGTAGAAAATGGTCCCTATTTTTCCTGATCTCATCTACACTTCTATATGTCACGTTGGCTAGTGTCAAAGGATTCAAAAAAACCATGGCTTCATCATTAGCCGGAAGTAATAGGCGCGTGATGATATGAAGCTCTCCAAAGTTATTTTGGAACGAGTCTTGATAGGATAATTTGCTTTTTGGTACGAAGTTCATCAAGAGCCTTTCGAATATTGCTATTTGGAAGGTCTTTGCTGAACTTCGTACCAAAAAGCGAATTATCCTATCAGGACTCTGTTCCAAAATAATTTTGGAGAGCTTCAGACCATCATGCGCCTGTTACTTCCGGCTAATTACGAAACCATGGATTTCTTCAATACTTTGACACAAGAGAACGTGCACATATAGAATGGTAGATGAGATCAGAAAAAATACGGATCAACTTAATTATGCACGTCCATAATGGGGGCATTCCTTATAAATCTCTTATATATCTCGAGAGAGTTTGTCGGGTAGGGGCGGGAGGGGGCAGGAGACCGACAACATTTCTTTCTAGTGTTTGGGTGTCCTTGAGAGTTGGTCGAGCGAGAGCGGGGGTGCTCCGGTGGTCTAAAATCGTTCTATGCATGATAGAAACATTTTACCTTAGTAACTAAGAAAAAAATGTTACCGGGGACGGGGTATATCGATCCCCCCTCATGTCGAAGTTATCGGGGAGGGGGTATACCAATAGCCCCCTTTGGTCCCGGTTCGTGCCACCAACTGGGACCAAAGGTCTCTTTTGGCCAAGCGAAAGGGCGGGAAGCACAACCCTTTGGTCCGAGTTGGTGGCACGAACCGGGACCAAAGGGGGGCATTGGTCCCGGTTGGTGCCACGAACCGGGACCAAAGGGGGGCATTGGTCCCGGTTTGTGCCACACACTAGGACCAATTGCCTTGCACTACGGCGTGGTGGGCGTTTAGTCCCACCTCGCTACTTGAGAGAGCCCCACACCGGTTTATCAGCTCCGCTGCCTCATCCCTCTCGAACTCCTCTGAACTGCAAGCCTACAGGCCTAATCTAACACTGCTATGCCCGTGGGCCTATAGGGCCCGCTGCGGGCCTGGATCCTGGCCCAACATCCTAGTTGGGTTTCGAGTCGTATGCAGGCCGTGGTGGCCTTGTAGGCGTCATTTTTTTATTTTTTTCTGTACTTTCTTTGTTTTATGCCTTACTTAAATTTTTAGAGTTTTTTGAGTGATTCATTTTGCGTTAGGTAATTTTTAGGTTATTTAAATCTCTCTTTTAATCAAAAATAGATTTTGTTATTCTAGTTTGCTATTAAAGTTTCTAACAAAAAAATTATTTATGAAAATTCTTTTTGCTATTAATGTTTTGAACAAAAAATACTTTGATTAAGTTGCATAAATTTTATAAAAAACTTAGTTTCAAAAATACTAGAGGTTTATAAATTATTTTTAGTTGATTTCTTTTGTTATTACAGTTTTATAAAAGCTTTTAGTTGATTCTTTTTGCTATTGAAGACTATTATAGTTTTGTTTTAGTTGATCATAACAGAATATTTTAATTGATTATTTTGTGTTCATTCTTTTTGCTATTAGAGTTTCATAATAGTTTTCTAGTTCATTCTTTTTTCTATTAGTTCATTCGTTGAGCTAAATGACTCTGAAATTGAAAAGCACTTCAAATGAACTATGAAAAGGTTGAAAGTTGGCATGATATCATCATTTCACCCACATAGCATGTGCTAAATAGTTGAGAGGGTTACGGCAAAAACTGGAAGCACTTCGTGTACAAAATGGACAATCTCTTTCGGAGTATCAGGGTTTCGAACGAAAACATATCTGTCACAAAGGGATTTCATTTTTTGAACTTATTTGAACTCCAAACTTTTTGTGTGTTCAAAATGCACCATTCAAAGCCACAACATCAATTTTCAACCCTTTCTGACTTCATTTGTTATTTTTCATGCATTTACTGTTTTTCTAGCTATATGACCCTGAAATTGAAAAGCACTACAAATGAACTCTGAAAAGGTTGAAAGTTAGCATGGTATCATCATTTCACCCACATAGCATGTGCTAAAAAGTTGAGAGGGTTATGGAAAAAACTGGATGCACTTAGCGTACAAAATGGACAATCTTTTTAGAAGTATCAGGGTTTTAGACAAAAACTCATCTGTTACAAAGGGATTTCATTTTTTTGAACGTATTTGAACTCCAGACTTTTTGTGTGTTCAAAATACACCATTCAAAGCCACATCATTAATTTTCAACCCTTTCTGACTTCATTTGTTATTTTCATGCATTTACTGATTTTATTGAGCTATATGACCCTGAAATTGAAAAGCACTACAAACGAACTCTGAAAAGGTTGAAAGTTGGCATGGTATCATCATTTAACCCACATAGTGTGTGCTAAAAAGTTGAGAGGGTTATGGCAAAAACTGGATGCACTTCGTGTACAAAATGGACAATCTCTTTCGAAGTATCAGGTTTCAGACGGAAACTCATCTATTACAAAGGGATTTAATTTTTTTGAACTTATTTGAACTCCAAACTTTTCGTGTGTTCTGAATGCACCATTCAAAGCCACATCATCAATATTCAACCCTTTCTGACTTCATTTGCTATTTTTCATGCATTTACTGATTTTTTAGCTATATGACCCTGAAATTTAAAAGCACTAGAAATGAACTCTGAAAAGGAGGAAAGTTGGCATGGTATCATCATTTCACCCACATAGCATGTGCTAAAAAGTTGAGAGGGTTACGGCAAATACTGGATCACTTCGTGTATAAAATGGACAATCTCTTTCGAAGTATCAGGGTTTCGGATGAAAGGTCATCTGTTACAAAAGGCATTTCATTTCTTCACGTGTAACTAAAGTGATATTCTGGATCAAAGGCATCATCATAATAGTTGTGGACATAAAGTCTTCACTTTTTCTTCTCTTGTGTCCTTTGCTTATTGCGTCGTAACCAAGGATAATCTTCATCGTTTAATAGGGTGCTTGGGTCAGCCTTGACTTTGAAGGGAGGAATTCCATAAAACTTCTCATAATCTTCAGACATGTCTGTCTTGCCCTCCAATCCCACGATGTCTCTTTTTCCTGAAAGAACTATGTGGTGCTTTGGTTCATCGTATGATGTATTCGCTTCCTTATCTTTTATTTTTCTCGGTTTAGTAGACATGTCCTTCACATAGAAAACCCACGCCACATCATTGGCTAGGACAAATGTTTCATCTGTGTACGCAAGATTGTTCAGATCCACTGTTTTCATTCCGTACTTTGGGACTACTAGTACCCCACCTTGATACGTCTCTGTCGTATCTATAATTTTTGATTGTTCCATGCCAATATTCTAC
>NW_024111609.1:0-19553 GCF_003073215.2 Triticum urartu | reverse complement strand
TTTAATTAATTCTGCTAATCCTAAAAATGATTTAAATCTTTAAAAATTAATGTAAAATAATCCGTAACTCGGATGAAAATACTTTGTACATGAAAGTTGCTCAGAACGACGAGACGAATCCGGATACGCTGCCCGTTCGTCCACCATGCATCCCTAGCATAGCGAACATGCAACTTTCCCCCTCCGATTCATTTGTCCGAAAACGTGAAACACCGGGGATATTTTCCTGGATGTTTCCCCCCTTCGCCAGTATCGCCTAGTGCTGCGTTAGGTCACCCCTGGCACCGCGTTTTGCCTTGTTATATTTTTGTGATGCTTGTTTGCCCCGTATTTACTGTTTCTCCCCCTCTTCTTCTCCGGTAGACCCCGAGACCGACGTTGATGCGACTGAGTATGACTACATCCCCCATGAACGCTCCTTGCCAGAGCAACCAGGCAAGCAAACCCCCCTTGAGCATTCCGATATTGCCCATTTCTTTCCCTCTCATGCTTGCATTAGAACTGCTACTGCTTTATGTATGATCCTACTCTGATGCACAGCCTGTTTTTGTTACCTGCTTATCCTAAACTACTTCGTATAGGTTGGTTAGTGATCCATCATTGACCCCCACCTTGTCCCAGTTGCCTCGCTTTATGTTCGATGACTCGATCAATGTGATCGACGTCAAGGCCCCGACACCGCACATCACCCCCTAGTTGTACGACTCTGCAGAGTTAGCATCGAGTGCCGAGGGTGGGACCTCTTACATCACTCCTGATGAGATCTCTATAGTGTAGCTATACGGTCGAGGTCATCGAGGGTGATTTCCTCCTTAACCACTTCCGTTACGGCTCTGTCGTGCAACCCCTCAAGCGTGAACCTCAAGGGCGGATCCTCTTACCTTCACCTTGATGATAACATCGAGTGGAATTCACCGGGGGTGATCCCTCGGGTTTTCCCCTTGGTGTCAGACACACAGTTACTATGGTTACTATGACTGCACACTGAGCCATGTTACTAAGGACGGGCCGGCCCTGAGGGGTACCCGCGCGAGCTTAATAGCGAGTGATGTGGAGTCGGGTTGACCTGGAAGGTGCCCGCGAGATAATTACGAGGCGTGGCCGGGCATTCTTAGCCCTTGCCGCAAGTACTCGAGACGGGGCGACGGGGTCACATCGATCGTGAGTCTCTGCTCGTTACCGCGTGCTCCTAATCCACTACGGTTTGGATTTTTGATCCGAGGGGCCTCTGGCCTGATAGCACTAACCATCACGTGGGCATATTATGGGCATTCTGCGTTGTATGCATCAGCCGAAGTTTAATAGACGTCAGCGACTGAGCGGCGCGCGCCGGGTTGGACTGGTAAGCACCTGCCTTATTGAAGGAGGTAGCTAGGTCTGCTCACCGGCCACGTATTCAACGTGTAGGAGTTCCCAGGGAGATGGCCCATGACCCCTGGGGGCATAGGTTTAGTCCGGCGTGCTGGCCTCCCTATTAAGCTTAGGTCAGGTTGCGGCATATTGTTTGGCCGAGGCCGGGCATGACCCAGGAAAGTGTGTCTGGCCGGAGTTAATCGTGCGTGGTGGGTAAGTTGGTGCACCCCTGCAGGGAAGAAAACATCTATCGATAGCCTGTCCTACGGTAACGGACACTTGGTGTTGTATCCCGATCGATACAACTAGAACTGGATACTTGTGATGAGAAATGGATTGTGATAAGAAATGGATAGAGTGGCTCTGGGATTGCTTTCCCGCAGGGAGTCGAGAAAGGATCTCTGGCCGAGGTTGATAACATTATTACTACTTTACATTATGTCGATCTGTACTCTTCTATATGCTGCAAGATGCTTGAAGATGATAGTCTTCGATAGGCTAGGCTTTCCCCTTCTCTTCTGGCATTCTGCAGTTTAGTCCACAGATACAACCCATTCGTTTGATACAGATGCATACTTAGTTTAGATCTGACGTAAGTCTTGCGAGTACTTTGGATGAGTACTCACGGCTATTTTGCTACCTCTTTTCCCCCATAACCGTTTGTTGTGACCAGATGACGGATCCCAGGAGCCAGACGACGCCACTGATGACTACTACTACCCCGAGGATGCCTACTACTACGTGAAGACCGCCGATGACCAGGAGTAGTTAGGAGGCTCCCAGGCATGAGGCCTTGCCTTTTCGATCGATGTTGCTTTTGTGCAAGCCTTCTTAAGGCAAACTTGTTTAACTTATGTCTGTACTCAGATATTGTTGCTTCCGCTGACTCTTGTGTATTCGAGCTTATGTATTCGAGCCCTCGAGGCCCCTGGCTTGTAATATAAAGCTTGTATTATTTTCAATTTGTGTCTAGAGTTGTGTTGTGATATCTTCCTGTGAGTCCTTGATCTTGATCCTACACATTTGCGTGTATGATTAGTGTACGGTTGAATTGAGGTCGTCACAAGTTGGTATCAGAGCAGACTGCCTGTAGGATCCCCCTTTCCAACTCCTTGGCCGAAGTTGAGTCTAGTCACTACAAAAACATTTACTAACATGGATGTGTGTCTTATGGGCCCACGTCGCCATATGGGTGGTATTAGGATCTTTTATTCCTCGTCTATACTCTGGGACTCTGATCTCTCTTCCTTTTGGGTTAAACGATTTTGCTAACTCTAACGTTAGGATCTCATAACTACTTCCGCCCGGAGAGCCCCCTTATTTCAGATGATCGCCGGCTGCATCAGAAGATTCCGAAGATACTCTACGATATTCTCTCAAGACTTTGTACCTGTTGCCTTTGCAATTCCCTACCAGCGAAATATCCTTATGGATAACTACACACACTTGCCAATCTTACATTCTATCCCATTGATCTTGTTATTACAAGATGCCCTGAACTGATATCCTTTTTCCGAGAACCCTTCAAGCTTACTGCCTTGCAGTTCCTTGTCATCTGAATACCCCTACGGATAACCTTGTGCATCTATCGAGTATCCGCTCATCCTTAGTTGACTCATGTACTTCACAAAAGTCTTCGTAATACCATTTGTTCTTGTGAAAATCCTCAACAGCCTATTGTTCTTGAATTTCTTGCTTGCTTGCATTATGGTTAATACCATAAGTCTAGTAATCTTATTGTCAACCTTTGTCATTATCATTTTGAGTCCGTTGTTGCAATATGTTGCGAATGCTCGCGATCCTCAATCAGATCCTAGAATTCATCCTTCCAGCATAGATGTCATTTTAACATGTGCTGGATCTCGACCAATCAAATCGCCATCGATTTTACCCCTATGGCTATTCTACCTAACCATCCCTAATCAGAGCATTGCTTCTGATCCCTTGTCTTGGAATTCATAATTCCTTTGCAATTGAGCTTTGAGTTAGTGAGTTGTTTCTATAATCTGATCTCCTTGCATTCTTTCTTCCTCTGGTGGAATATTCATGCTCACATCAGGTCCCATGTGACCACCAAACCCCCTTTTTCGGATTTTATCCGACAATGTCCTTCATATACAATAAGCTTGTGAGCCTTTCCTCGGATACATAATGCTTTTGGTAAATTGTATCCTCCGCTTTCTCAAGCATGCTCTACTACCGAGCTTGTGTTATTTATTCTTGGAATTTATGATATAGGTTCCTAAGATGCCCCAATGGGTTGAACCTATGCCTTCCCTAATCTGTGTGAACTCGAAAGTTATACGGGTTATACTCTACTAGCTTTTCTGTCAGGACCCTGATTCCAAGTCACATCGATCTAGCCGGCAACACCTCATATCACTTTGCGGCCTCACGCATGGTATTCCCACGGGTGTCGCCTTACCATGGCCCGGGACCGTTTGCGCCTTTTGGCTCACGTATATGATAGTGTCGCTAGCATCCATATGACAAAGAACCCGGGCCGATATGGCTAGTCGTGAACCCAAAGCGGCACAGACCTATGGGGACAGGCATACATGAATCACATCGAGCATGTCGATCAACAGCGTGTGAATCCGGGCTGTAGCACTAGGCTAACAGGACTCCGGGGAACCCGGGCTGTAGCAGGCTAGGCAGGACTCCGGATGTCACCGCGTGACATTTCCCCGAAGGGACAGACATAGGAACGAAGTGAAACACATGCCGGCCAGTCAAGTGTCCTGAGCAGTAGTGCTGGGCTAGCAGGACTCCGGTGAACCGGGCTGTAGCGGACTACTATGGCTCATGGAAGCACAAGACTACATTTCCCCATAAGAGAGGCTACCAAGGATAAACAACTAGGTTGTCGGATCCCACACATACCAAGCATTTCAATCATACACACAATACGCTTGATATGTGTAAATACAACATGGCATCACAACAAGACTCTACAACTCAAAGTATTTATTCATTAGGCTCCGAGGAGCGAGATACCACAAACATGGGTCTCATGACCCAACATTCAGAGCATACAAGCAACAAGCACATGCGGAAGCTTAACATGTCTGAGTACAGACATCTACAAATGAAAAAGGCTTGAGAAGCCTAACTATCTACAAGATCCTGCCGAGGGCACAAGATCATAGCTGAGGTATCAAGCTAAAAGTCGAAGTCCACGTGGAACTACTAGCGAGACTGAAGTCTCTCTGCAAAACATAAATTAAGCAAACGTGAGTACAAATGTACCCAGCAAGACTTACATCAGAACTAACTACATATGCATCGGTATCAACAAAGGGGTAGTGGAGTTTAACTACAGCAAGCCAGCTTTGACTCAGTGGCTATCCTGAACTACGACTGCAAGCAACTCTTTTGAGGTGGTGCACACGAGTCCACATATTCACCATATCAATACACCACTATGGATCCGCTCCCGTCTCCCTACGAGAACACCATCCATAGCACTCACGCTTATCTTGCGCATTTTAGAGTATCCACTTTCACTTGTCTATGAACTGTATAGGCAACCAAGTAGTCCTTTACCGCGGACGCGGCTATTCGAATAGATAATGTTAACCCTGCAGGGGTGTACTTCTTCATACACGCTCTCACCACTTACCGTCATTTACACGACATGTACTCGGCAACCTTCAAGCGGAAGCCCAATGAGGGTGTCGGCCACGGCCTACCTAAACATTCAAGTCTCTAGTCTAGGTTTATCGCCTATCCAGGTTCCATCCGCAGGGAGTCCGGCCGAGGTTTCCACATACGGCCCCGAACGATGTGTACAGGGTTCTGAGACACCAAACGGGCGCCCGGCATGCCCGGCCACGGTGTATCTACCGCAACATAGCCCACCCCTGGGGTCAGCGCTATGCACGGCCGCCAACACATATCCTACAAACACCAGAAACTACTTGCAACTCCTGGACAGAGGACTAGGGTGGTTAAGAAGCCGAGAGGGTCAATTAAGGATCCCAATGCATGGTAGTAACTGGTTCTTAAATCACACATACAGATCTCGGTGCTCAAGGACGGTTCTAATGAAACAACCCACCATGTACTCCTACATGGACTCTCATCGATACCTTTACCAAATCGTGTTCAACACACTTAGCTCACACACATTAGGACATGTTCACAACTTTCCAATTCATCCCCGATGAATCAGACCTGACACAACTCTAAGCACTAGCAGGCATGACAAGCAAACGTGAATGAGTAGGCACATCAGGGCTCAAACAACTCCTACTCATGCTAGTGGGTTTCATCTATTTACTATGGCAACGACAGGTCATGCAGAGGAAAGGGGTTCAACTACCGCAACATGTAACAGTTGAAACGGTGTTGTCCTAATGCAATAAAAGAGAGCAGGAGCAAGAGAGGGGGATTGTATCAGAATGAACAAGGGGGTTTTGCTTGCCTGGCACTTCTGAAGATAGTATATCTCTTCATCGGTGTCAATGATCACATCGTCGAAGCAACGTCTACTAAGAGGGGACAAATACCGGCAACAGAGAAAGAAACACAATCAATGCAATGCACAATATGATGCATGATCATGACATGGTAAAATGAGTGTGTTGGGCTAATGCAACTACAAACAGATGGGTTTGAGCTATTTTGAACCAAAGATTCAAAGTTCAAACTCATTTGTGATCTTAAATAGTGCTTTATCATGTTTTGCACTAAACAGAAAGTTAACTTGTTCAAACATACATGAAACTAGTACAGATGGACATATTGGATTTTTCTGATCATTTTTCATATACAAATTATTTGATTTGGAGCTACGGTTGAATTACTATGATTTTTAGAAGTTTTGGCTATTTTCTGGAATTTCCTGGTTATTAATAAATCCAGAAAATGTAATAATGCGTCAGCATTAGGTCATGCCGATGTCAGCAGGTCAACAGGGGCTGGTCCGGGTCAAACCTGACCAGTGGGGTCCACTGGTCAGTGACTCAATTAACTAACAGGGTTAAATAGGATTAACTAATCAAATTAACAGGCACTGGGCCCACTATCAGTGTCAGAAGTGGGGTAATTAGTCCTAAACTAAACGAGTCAGGGGCGGGGCCCACATGTATTGACCCCAGGGAGGTCAAACCCCAGGTCGAACGGGTCAAACTCGCCGACGTTGAGTCGCCGGCGAGGTCAGCGGCGGCGAGGGGCTTCGGAGAACCCCTCTGGTGCACCGTTTAGCACGCGGTTGGGCTCTCCAGGACGCTGGCGAAGCGGCGCATCGAACGGCGATGGGCTCCGGGCCTGGGGTGGCCGGATACACCGACGGCGAGCAGTGCAGCGGCGGCTGGAGATCGGGCCCGCTCGGGTTAGGTGCTACGGCGCGCAAACGCGCGAACCAAAGCTCGAGGGCTGCTCTACGTGAGGCTGCTAACGCGTTGCACACTGGAGCATGACCAAATGGTCACCTGAGTGTCGCCGGCGTCGAGCTTGTGCGGCGGAGCGTCTCGGCTCCGGTGGAGGAGGTGGCTAGAGCTCGAAATTGGGCATGGAGTTAGGGGGAAACGAAGCAGGGGCTCACATGGAGTCGGTAGGGCGGCTCAGCAAGCTCGGGGAGGTCCGGACGGCGGCGGAATCACGGCGATGATCGTCGGGACCCGAGGATGAAGATGACATCGATGGTGGCACTCCGAGGCCTTCCAGTCTCGTGGATCGGCGGGGGTGGCGTAGCGGATGACGGCGAAGCTCGTGGGCCGGTCGGAGGAGCGAGGGGGATGCGGTGGACACGGCGGCATCGAACAGCGGCGACGACTGCGCTCGGTGTGCTCGGGAGAGAGAAACAGAGGAGGGGGAGGAGCACAGGGAGAGTGAGAGGGGTCGGGGGGTTGCGTGGCGTCGCGGAAGACGTCCAGGACAACGAGGGGACAACCAGGCAGGCAGCTGTCGGCGTGGCATGGCGCGGCGCCGTGGCTAGCTTCTCCTCTGCCTTCTGGCAGGAGGAAGAAGACGCCCCTACCCTCGGTGGGCCGGCCAGGTGGCTGGGCTGCCAGGTGGGCTGGGCTTGGTGGAGGAGCTGGGCCAGGTAACTGGCCAGGTGAGTCTCTCTCCCTTTTATTTCTGTTTTCTAATTTGCAAAATTGTTTTTGATTTAGTAGCAACACCAAATCACTTCTATGAATCCTGAAAATATTCCTGGACACTTGCTGAAATATTTCAGTGTCCCAAAAATAGTTCTAACATTATTTGAACATTTAAATTATTTATAGTATTTAAATGCCCAAAGTCAAATACAATAAGATTTAATTCAAAAATCCAGAATGGCCTAGAAATATGTGCATCATTTTTGGCAGAGGTTTTCACCTTTAACAAAAATCATGGACTTTTCTAAAGGGCATTTGGGTTCATTGAAAGTATTTTTATTGAACCTAGTTGAATTCATTTGGTGTTGGGGTTTCAACAATCCCCATTTCAATTTCAAAAGAATTTAAACATGATGCAACACATGACTAGCTAGCTCAGAGCATACTAGAACTAGGGATGTGACATTTCCATCAGATAAAATTTCAATACTACAGCTTCATCAAGAGCGAGAAGTAAAATGAAAGGTTATGCATTGTAGAAGTGGGAGTCGACCCTGAACCTTGTGTTCGTGCCGACGGACACGGTGTGGGACTTATCATGGAAGCTCCTCGCAAGGATATCTAATCATTTGAATAATTCTTCCAGTATCGTAAATTGGATCCCTTGCAGTTATGGTCCTGACCATATTTCCTCCTTGATCCCATTTACTGGGTAAGTTACAAATTACTTAATCTCTGCAAATCATTCCCCCGTCCAACCTCTACTCCGATTTACCTTCTGGCATTACACCTAGTACTTGATACTGGGAAGCTTTATACCCCATCACATTGTTCCTAGCCTGATCGGCTATATTTTTATCGTGTCAACTTTTAACTGTGCTACCTGGTCCTTATGCCCGGAGCAACTTCCGACGATGATCTAAGCTTACATCGATCTTCCTCATCCTATCTTTTCACGTCAAACAACAAGCTTGACTTTGAGCTTGTGTTGAATCCGTGGTACTCATAGCCTTTCACTTCTTCCTTCCTTTCTGCTCGGTGACATCTTCATGAAATCTCTCGGCAAATGTGTCGTGATCATCATCAACATTATGAGCTTTTCCAGGATATCAATCGAATTCTTGGTGATAAATACAATCCTCCCCCCTCGATGATTTATGTTATCATCACAACATTCTTGCCTTCCCCAACACAAACTTGTTCATATAAGTTCACAAATACATCCTTCTTGACATGTCGAAGGATTGTTACTAAGCCCGTTGGCCACACCCTCATCTTTTCCCTGCTAAAATTGTATGACTTATTTTCTAAGTTGTTTCCGATGGGTACTTGGTGTATCCAAAGTTTGACCTTTGCTTGAAACCATGTCAGTGCTATCTCAAAGCATGTCTGTGGTAATCCGATCTCCAATAAGAACATTTGGAGCACGATACTAAAATTTCTTTATCAATTATCCAAACACCGTTGTATGGGTAATGTCATGAAATTTCTTTCCCTTTACCTAATTGGTTATCTACTTACTATCCTGTCATGGATATCATCCTCTGCTTGTCCTTGGGAAGGATATACTCCTGATAATTGTGTTTAAACACATTTTCCTTTCCATTGTTCTGATTAATATACTAATCATATTTCCTTTCCATTCTTTTGTTTAATCCTTCTGGTAATCCAACTTATCTCAGTAGAGATAATTTTCCTGCTTAGGTAAGCACCTCAATGTACAAATCTGTCAGTAAAGACCCTGTTACTATTGTTGATGACATTTTGGTAGCCATCGATGGAAGAGAACTTTGCCTAACGGCCCGCCTCGTTCAACGAGCAGGAAAACGGTTCTCTTCGTCCCTCGCCCTTGGTATCTGATAACCCACAAGTATAGGAGATCGCAACAGCTTTCGAGGGTAGAGTATTCAACCCAAATTTATTGATTCGACACAAGGGGAGCCAAAGAATATTCTCACGTATTAGCAGCTGAGTTGTCAATTCAACCACACCTGGAAACTTAGTATCTGCAGCAAAGTATTTAGTAGCAGAGTAATATGATAGTGGCGGTAGCGGCAACAAAAGTAAAGACAACAAAAGTAATGTTTTTGGTATTTTGTAGTGATTGTAACAGTAGCAGCGGAAAAGTAAATAAGCATAAACCAGTATATGGAAAACTCGTAGGCACCGGATCAGTGATGGATAATTATGCCGGATGCGGTTCATCATGTAACAGTCATAACATAGGGTGACACAGAACTAGCTCCAATTCATCAATGTAATGTAGGCATGTATTTCGTATATAGTCATACGTGCTTATGGAAAAGAACTTTCATGACATCTTTTGTCCTACCCTCCCGTGGCAGCGGGGTCTAAAGAACCGGAACAAAGCATTAGCACATAGTGAATACATGAACTCCTCAAACTATGGTCATCACCAGGAGTGGTCCCGATTATTGTCACTTCATGGTTACCGGATCATAACACATAGTAGGTGCCTATAGACTTGAAAGATCGGATCAAGAACTCACATATATTCATGAAAACATAATAGGTTCAGATCTGAAATCATGGCACTCGGGCCCTAGTGACAAGCATTAAGCATAGCAAAGTCATAGCAACATCAATCTCAGAACATAATGGATACTAGGGATCAAACCCTAACAAAACTAACTCGATTACATGATAAATCTCATCCAATCCATCACCGTCCAGCAAGCCTACGATGAATTACTCACGCACGGCGGTGAGCATCATGAAATTGGTGATGGAGGATGGTTGATGATGATGACAGCGACGAATCCCCCTCTCCGGAGCCCCGAACGGACTCCAGATTAGCCCTCCCGAGAGGTTTTAGGGCTTGGCGGCGGCTCCGTATCGTAAAATGCGATGATTTCTTCTCTCTGATTTTTTTCTCTCCGAAAGCAAATATATAGAGTTGGAGTTGGCGTCGGAGGGTTTCCAGGGGTCCCACGAGGTAGGGGGCGCGCCCTAGGGGGGCGCCCCCCACCCTCATGAGAAGGGTGTGGGCCCCCTGGTCTTCATCTTTGGTGAGGATTTTTTATTATTTTTTCTAAGATGTCCCATGGAGTTTCGGGTCATTCCGAGAATATTTGTTTTCTGCACATAAAACAACACCATGGCAATTCTGCTGAAAACAGCGCCAGTCCGGGTTAGTTCCATTCAAATCATACAAGTTAGAGTCCAAAACAAGGGCAAAAGTGTTTGGAAAAGTAGATACGACGGAGACGTATCAACTCCCCCAAGCTTAAACCCTTGCTTGTCCTCAAGCAATTCAGTTGACAAACTGAAAGAAAGAAAAACTTTTACAAACTCTGTTTGCTCTTGTTGTTGTAGCTATGTCAAGCCAGCATTCAAGTTTTCAGCATAGATCATAACTAACCACATTTGCAATAATTCCCAGGTCTCACAATTACTCATATCAATAGCATAATCAACTAGCAAGTCATAATAATAAATCTCGGATGATAACACTTTCTCGAAACAATCATAATATGATATAACAAGATGGTATCTCGCTAGCCCTTTCTGAGACCGCAAAACATAAATGCAGAGCACCTTTAAAGATCAAGGACTCACTAGACATTGTAATTCATGGTAAAAGAGATCCAATCATAGTCATACCCAATATAAATTAACAGTGATGAATGTAAATGACGGCTGTGCTCTCCAGCTAGTGCTTTTTAATAAGAGGGTGATGACTCAACATAAAAGTAAATGGATAGGCCCTTCGCAGAGGGAAGCAGGGATTTGTAGAGGTGCCAGAGCTCGGTTTTGAAATAGAGATAAATTGTATTTTGAGCGGTATACTTTCATTGTCAACGTAACAACTAAGAGATGGCGATATCTTCCATTCTAAACACATTATAGGCGGTTCCCAAACAGAATGGTTAAGTTTATACTCCCCCTCCACCAACAAGCATCAATCCATGGCTTGCTCGAAACAACGAGTCCCTCCAACATACATCAGGTCCCAGGGGGAGTTTTGTTTGTAATTAATTTTGATTTAGTTTGCATAATGCATGGGACTGGGCATCCCGGTGACCAGCCATTTTCTCGTGAGTGAGGAGTAGAGTCCACTCCTCTTGAGAATAACCCGCCTAACACGGAAGATACGGACTGCCTTTGTTGATACATGAGTTATTCGAGCATAAAAAACAGAATGTTTATTTGAAGGTTTAGAGTTTGGCACATACAAATTTACTTGGAACGGCAGGTAGATACCGCATATAGGAAGGTATAGTGGACTCATCTGGAATAACTTTGGGGTTTAAGGGATTGGATGCACAAGCAGTATTCCCGCTTAGTACAAGTGAAGGCTAGCAAAAGACTGGGAAGCGACCAACTAGAGAGCGACAACAGCCATGTACATGCATTAAAATTAATAAACATTGGATGCAAGCATGAGTAGGATATAATCCACCATGAACATAAATATCGTGAAGGCTATGTTGATTTTGTTTCAACTACATGCGTGAACATGTGCCAAGTCAAGTCACTTAAATCATTCAAAAGAGGATACCACCCCATCATACCACATCATAATCATCTCAATAGCATGTTCGCATACAAGGTAAATCATTATAACCCATAGCTAATAAAGCATGGCACAAGCAACTATGATCTCTAATTGTCATTGCAAACATGTTTATTCATAATAAGCTGAATCAAGAACGAGGGACTCATCATATTTACAAAAACAAAAGAGGTCGAGTTCATACCAGCTTTTCTCATCTCAGTCAGTCCATCATATATCATCATAATTGCCTTTCACTTGCACGACCGAACGGTGTGAATAATAATAAGGGTGCACGTGCATTGGACTAAGCTGGAATCTGCGAGCATTCAATAAACAGGAGAAGACAAGGCAATATGGGCTCTGGGTTAAATCAACAATAATGCATATAAGAGCCACTTCAACAATTTAATTATGGTCTTCTCCTACTGACCCCCAAAGAAAAGAAAAGAAATAAAACTATTTACACGAGAAAGCTCCCAACAAGCAAAAGAAGAACAGGAAATATTTTTGGGTTTTCTTTTTAATTATTACTACTACAGCAGAAAAATAAACTACTGCTAATTTTTTTGGTTTTTCTTGAGGTTTAACAAACACACGAGAAGAAAACAGGAAAAAGAAAATAAACTAGCATGGATATTACAGTGAAAAAGTATGAGCACCGACATCTAGCAATGAGTGTGTGTGAACATAAATGTAATGTCAGTGAAAAATACGTACTCCTCCAAGCTTAGGCTTTTGGCCTAAGTTGGTCTATGGCCACGGCTGGCCTGGCAGATATCCATAATAATAGTTGTTGGGGTCGTACTGTGATGAGGAGGAATAGTTGGGATCATACTGATGTGCAGCGGTTATCGCCTGTTGAGCTGCAACGTGGAGTTGATCTGCCTCCGCTCTCCTCTCGTACTCTTCTGCCTCCTCTCTGGTAATAACATATCTTCTTTTTGTCTATGAATCAAAGAAGGCAGGAGCAGGGAGAGTAATATGGAGAACACGTCGTTTATCAAAAATTAAATGATATAAGAGAGGTGATTCAGGCCTCTCGACAAACTGGTGCGAAGCCATAGAGTCATAATCTAAATATACAGGAGGCAACTCCATATCACCCTCACGAATGTCTATCTCAAGAAAATGAGCTAAGCGGGTTGCATAAATTCCTCCAAAGAAATCTCCATTATGTCTATTATGATGCAACCTACGAGCTACAATGGCTCCCATATGATAAGATTGGTCTCCTAACACAGCACTCCTAAGAATGCTAAGGTCAGGGACACACATGTGACATGCTTCATCCTTAGCATTTATGCATCTACCGATGAAGAGAGCAAAATAATGTATAGCAGGAAAGTGAATGCTCCCTATGGTAGCCTGCGTTATATCTCTAGATTCCCCCACAGTTATACTAGCAAGAAAGTTTCTAAATTTAGATTTAGGGGGATCCCTAACACTACCCCATGATAGAAGTTTGCAAGCAAGAGTGAAATCCTCTAGGTCCATGGTATAAGATTTGTCATAAAGATCAAACATGATTGAAGGAGAATTACGCGAAGATGAATACTCAAACCTTCTCACAAATGAACTTGTGAGATCATGATACTGGGGGCATTTGTTAGCCTCAAAATCCTCAAGACCGGCATTGCGCAAATATGCTTTGAATTCTTCTTTAATTCCCGCACGGTCCATAAAATTTTTCGACGGCCATTCGCAAGGCCGTACTGGAGCGTCTCTTGGTGGATCCTCGTCAGCATCGCGCATAGTAATCCTGGGTCCTTGCTTCTTAGAGGAACCACCTTGGAACATCTTCCTAAGCATATTGTTTTTCTCTGAAAAATTCTGAAATTTTTAGTAACTTCAAACAAAAGTGAACCAACTTCAATAAAACTAATAGCAACTACTCCTACAAGTGCCTAGAGCCTATATCAAGCATTAGAACTACTTAGAACCATATAAATTTGACATGCAAGCTCAAGAAGATGGTCACCTATGCAGCACAAATTTGCAAAGAATAAAACACTAGAACAAAAACTAATTGGACCAATGGAGGAGTCACATACCAAGGAACAATCTCCCCAAGCAGTTTTGCGAGAGGTGCTTTGAGCAAGGAGATCGAAAATCACAACAAAAGTGGCTGGAAGTTGTGCTTGAGTTGGTTTTTCAGGTTTGTCTGAGATAGAGGAAGAAGATGGGTGCTGGGATAAGTGGAGGAGGGCCATCGTGGGCCCATGAGGCAGGGGGCGCGCCCTAGATGGGGGGGCGCGCCCACCACCCTCGTGGCCAGGTGGCAGCTCCTCCCGCGGTAATTTTTGCACAGTAAATCCTCAAATATTCCCGAAAAAATCATATTAAATTGGCATGGCATTCTGAGGACTTTTATTTTCGGGATATTTTTATATTGCACGGATAAGTCAGGAAACAGACAAAAAAATACTAATTTTACTTTATTTCTACTAATTAATAGAAAGTAAAAGTGGGGTACAGAAGGTTGTGCTTCTAGTTTCATCCATCTCATGCTCATCAAAAAGAATCCACTAACAAGGTTGATCAAGTCTTGTTAACAAACTCATTCCGATAATCATGAAACCGGAGAAATTTCGAATAACACTAAGTTCCCTCAACGGGGATATGCACATCCCCAATAATAAGTATATCATATTTCTTTTTGACAATAGGAAGAGGAAATTCAAAACCTCCAATTATAATCGATGGAGTTTTTCCAATGGAGTTGATACTATGAACTTGAGGTTGTTTCCTCAGAAAGTGTACCGTATGCTCATTACCATTAACATGAAAAGTGATATTGCCTTTGTTGCAATCAATAACAGCCCCTGCAGTATTAAGAAAAGGTCTTCCAAGAATAATAGACATACTATCATCCTCGGGAATATCAAGAATAACAAAGTCCGTTAAAATAGTAACGTTTGCAACCACAACAGGCACATCCTCACAAATACCGACAGGTATAGCAGTTGATTTATCAGCCATTTGCAAAGATATTTCAGTAGGTGTCAACTTATTCAAGTCAAGTCTACGATATAAAGAGAGAGGCATAACACTAACACCGGCTCCAAGATCACATAAAGCAGTTTTAATATAATTTCTTTTAATAGAGCAAGGTATAGTAGGTACTCCGGGGTCTCCAAGTTTCTTTGGTATTCCACCCTTAAAAGTATAATTAGCAAGCATGGTGGAAATTTTAGCTTCCGGTATCTTTCTTTTATTAGTAATGATATCTTTCATATATTTAGCATAAGGATTTTTTTAGCACATCATTTAATCTCATACGCAAAAAGATAGGCCTAATCATTTCAACAAATCGCTCAAAATCCTCGTCATCCTTTTTCTTGGATGGCTTCGGAGGAAAGGGCATGGGTTTCTGAACCCAAGGTTCCCTTTCTTTACCATGTTTCCTAGCAACAAAGTCTCTTTTATCATAACGTTGATTCTTTGATTGTGGGTTATCAAGATCAACGGCAGGTTCAATTTCTACATCATTATCATTACTAGGTTGAGCATCATCATGAACATCATCATTAATATTTTTAATAGGTTCATGTTCATTACCATATTGTGTTTCAACATCAAACATAGAAATATCATTTGGATTATCAGGTGGTTCTGCAATAGGTTCACTAGAAGTTTGCACAGTTCTATCATTTTTCTTCTTCTTCTTTTTAGAAGAACTAGGAACATCAATATTATTTCTTTGAGAATCTTGCTTGATTCTCTTAGGGTGACCTTCAGGATACAAAGGTTCCTGAGTCATTCTATCAGTTCTAGTAGCCACTCTAACATCATAATCAATTTTCTTACTATTCATTTCATCAAGCACTTCTTTTTGAGCCTTAAGTACTTGTTCTACTTGAGTGGTAACCATAGAAGCATGTTTGCTAACAAGTTTAAGTTCACCTTTAATATTAGCCATATAATCACCGAAGCGTCTAATCATATAAGCATTTTCTTTTAATTGTCTACCAAAACAAGCATTGGAGTCATCTTGCTTAAACATAAAGTTATCAAACTCATCCAAGCACTGACTAGCAATTTTAGTAGGAGAGATCTCAGCTTTATCATATCTATAGAGAGAATTTACCTTTACTACCTGTGTCGGGATATCGGGATCAGGAGGTTCTTTAGTAAATAAAGAATTAAGATCATATGTTTCTTCAAAAGGCGGTGAATTAAGACCATGTATTTCTTCAATAGGAGGTAAATTCTTAACGTCTTCAGCTTTAATACCTTTTTCTTTCATAGATTTCTTTGCCTCTCGCATATCTTCGGGACTGAGAAATAAAACACCTCTCTTCTTCGGAGTTGGTTTAAGAATAGGTTCAGTAATTGGAGTAGGAGATGGCTCAGGAGCTGGCTCAGAAGGTGCCCAATTATTTTCATTTGTCAACATATTATTCAATAGAATTTTAGCTTCATCCGGTGTTCTTTCCCTAAAAAGAGAACCAGCACAACTATCCAGGTAATCTCTGGAAGCATTGGTTAGTCCATTATAAAAGATATCAAGTATTTCAGGTTTCTTAAGAGGATGATCAGGCAAGGCATTAAGTAGCTTGAGAAGCCTCCCCCAAGCTTGTGGGAGACTCTCTTCTTTAATTTGCACGAAATTGTATATTTCCCTCAAAGCAGCTTGTTTCTTATGAGCGGGGAAATATTTAGCAGAGAAGTAATAAATCATATCCTGGGGACTACGCACACAACCAGGATCAAGAGAATTAAACCATATCTTAGCATCACCCTTTAATGAGAACGGAAATATTTTGAGTATATAAAAGTAACGCGATCTCTCGTCATTAGTGAACAGGGCAGCTATATCATTTAACTTAGTAAGATGTGCCACAACAGTTTCAGATTCATAGCCATAAAACGGATCAGATTCAACCATAGTAATTATATCAGGATCAACAGAGAATTCACAATCCTTATCAGGAACACAAATAGGTGAAGTAGCAAAAGCAGGGTCGGGTTTCATTTTATCTCTAAGTGATTCTTTGTTCCATTTAACTAAGAACCTCTTAAGCTCATATCTATCTTTGCAATCTAAAATAGCGGCAGAAGATTCCATATCAAAAAGATAACCCTCGGGAATAACAGGCATATTTTCATCATCGTATTCAGATTCAATAATTTCTTTTTCTCTAGCCCTAGCAATTTGTTCATCAAGAAATTCACCAAGGGGCACAGTAGTATCAGGCATAGAAGCAGTTTCATCATAAGTATCATGCATAGCAGAAGTGGCATCATCAATAACATGCGACATATCGGAACGAATAGCAGAAGCAGATGTAGGTGTCACAAACTTACTCATAACAGAAGGTGAATCAAGTGCAGAGCTAGATGGCAGTTCCTTACCTCCCCTCGTAGTTGAGGGATAGATCTTGGTTTTTGGATCTCTCAAGTTCTTCATAGTGTCCAGCAGATATAAATCCCAAGTGACTCAAAGAATAGAGCTATGCTCCCCGGCAACGGCGCCAAAAATTAATCTTGATAACCAACAAGTATAGGGGATCGCAACAGCTTTCGAGGGTAGAGTATTCAACCCAAATTTATTGATTCGACACAAGGGGAGCCAAAGAATATTCTCAAGTATTAGCAGCTGAGTTGTCAGTTTAACCACACCTGGAAACTTAGTATATGTACCAAAGTATTTAGTAGGAAAGTAATATGATAGTGGCGGTAGCGGCAACAAAAGTAAAGATAGCAAAAGTAATGTTTTTGGTATTTTGTAGTGATTGTAACAGTAGCAGCGGAAACGTAAATAAGCGTAAACCAGTATATGGAAAACTCGTAGGCACCAGATCAGTGATGGATAATTATGCCGGATGTGGTTCATCATGTAACAGTCATAACATAGGGTGACACAGAACTAGCTCCAATTCATCAATGTAATGTAGGCATGTATTCCGTATATAGTCATACATGCTTATGGAAAAGAACTTGCATGACATCTTTTGTCCTACCCTCCCGTGGCAGCGGGGTCTAAAGAACCGGAACAAAGCATTAGCACATAGTGAATACATGAACTCCTCAAACTATGGTCATCACCGGGAGTGGTCCCGATTATTGTCACTTCGGGGTTGCCGGATCATAACACATAGTAGGTGACTATAGACTTGCAAGATCGGATCAAGAACTCACATATATTCATGAAAACATAATAGGTTCAGATCTGAAATCATGGCACTCGGTCCCTAGTGACAAGCATTAAGCATAGTAAAGTCATAGCAACATCAATCTCATAACATAATGGATACTAGGGATCAAACCCTAACAAAACTAACTCGATTACATGATAAATCTCATCCAACCCATCACCGTCCAGCAAGCCTACGATGGAATTACTCACGCACGGCGGTGAGCATCATGAAATTGGTGATGGAGGATGGTTGATGATGACAACGGCAACGAATCCCCCTCTCCGGAGCCCCGAACGGACTCCAGATCAGCCCTCCCGAGAGGTTTTAGGGCTTGGCGGCGGCTCCGTATCGTAAGACGCGATGATTTCTTCTCTCTGATTTTTTCTCTCCGAAAGCAAATATATAGAGTTGGAGTTGGCGTCGGAGGGTTTCCAGGGGGCCCATGAGGTAGGGGGCGCGCCCTAGGGGGCGCCCCCCCCCTCGTGAGAAGGGTGTGGGCCCCCTGGTCTTCATCTTTGGAGAGGATTTGTTATTATTTTTTCTAAGATGTCCCATGGAGTTTCAGGTCAGTCGGAGAATATTTGTTTTCTGCACATAAAAAAACACCATGGCAATTCTGCTGAAAACAGCGTCAGTCCGGGTTAGTTTCATTCAAATCATACAAGTTAGAGTCCAAAACAAGGGCAAAAGTGTTTGGAAAAGTAGATACGACGGAGATGTATCAGTATCGATGTTGTTGCCGGCATAACTGACAGGCTACCCTCTGACATGCCTTGCTATCATGACCGAGCAAGAAGTCAACGCCCTTCCTACTTTTAACCACATGGTGGGCCCATAACCCACAGTTCCACCGGATCGAAACCTGACTCTCCTGTACACCCATGTTGCCAAAGTTATTCCTCGCGCGTGACCTCGTATGTAATTCACGAGCCACCCTCCGAGAGATCATCAATTCTGGTATCAGACCTAATACTTATTCCCGTTGCTTTGAACCCCTTTCACGCCCTGTTTCGGGCATCAAACGATTGCCTGCCTGCTCGAAACTTCCCATGATACCTCCTTACTTGCTCTCAAAATTTTCTCAAGTTTCAATTCGAGAGTTACTTTCCGCCACCTTCCCCGATGTTATCGACCAGATAGTCAACCTTGCAGAGGTCTGTTCTTCCAGAATTCCCACCCTCTATTCATTCGTAAGTCCGTTGGAGTTCCTGAAGAAAAGGGCGACTTCTCCATGATGACCTGAAGAAGAGAAATGAAGACGTCAATGTAATGGATCGACCTTTTCGAGAAGAGCAACCAAGGCCGTGAAGATCCGTTAGAATTTTGTAACTAGACCTTCCCCCCTTCTCTACCTCTTAAATCTCGGGACGAGATTTCTTGTAGTGGAGGAGAATTGTGACACCCGGATAATTACGCTACAGTAAACTTCTACTAATGATGCCACGTCCCCACGACTACTGTTGCTAATCTCGCAAAGATTCAAATCCCGTTCGA
>NW_024111608.1:0-21578 GCF_003073215.2 Triticum urartu | reverse complement strand
GAGGCTCGCCGGCCAGCCGCGGCAGGCGGAGGCGAGCGCAGGGGGCGGCGGCGCTGCGGGCCGCTGCGGGGTCGCGCGGCTGGAGCGGCAAGGCGAGGAGCGGCGCAGGAGGGAGCGGAGCAGGGCAGGGCGGCAGGGACACGGGAGCTCTCCGTGAGCGGGCGCGGCCAGCCGGCGGGCAAGGGCGCGGGCGAGGCCACGCACGAGCGGGCGAGCGCGGTGCTGCAGTGGCTGCGCCGCACGAGGCAGGAGGTAGCAGCGGGGTGAGCGCGCACGGGGTGGACGGCGGGCACGGTGACGGCGCTCGGCAAGCGTCGCGGCGAAGCGGGGACAGGGACGGCGGCGTTCGGGCGAGGCGCGTGCACGCGGACGAGGCAAAAGGGGCACTGGCCGCGGGCGGAGCGCGGTGACCGCGGGGTGAGGGAGAGGGGCGGTCGGGTCCTCACCGCGGTTGTAGGGAACATGGTAACGGGGGGCGAGGAGGAGACGGAGACGACGTGCGTAGGGGTAGCAGGCCGGTGGGGAGGTCCGGCGAGGTGGAGGGCGGCGACGCAGCTCCGGGCAACGGGGATCGGCAACGGCGTCGGCGCGGTTTGTTCCCCCTCCCGATCCAATCGGGGGTGCAGAGGAGGGGAAAGGGGGAGGCTTGCGGAGGGAGGCGAGGCGAGGGCAGCAGGGCGGCGCCGGCGTCGGGCGCCGTCGTCGAGGTCGAGGGGGTGGCCGCGTGGCGTCGGGGGCGAAGGGTTCGGGGTCGATCGGGGGGGGGGAGGAGAGAGCGGGGGGGGGGGGGGGGGGGGGGGGGGGTTACGGCTAGGGTTTTCCCCCCTCCTGGGGATAAGGTAGGGGCGGGTCGGCCGGCTGGGCCAGGTGGGCCGGCCTGGCCGGTGAGCTGGGCCGTCTGGCCCAGTTGGCCAGGGGGCCCTTTTTATTCCTTTTAGTTTTGTTTTGTTGTTGTTGTTTTTTTTTGCTTTTGTATTTTCTTTTCTTTTATTTCTGTTTTATCTTTGTTTCTTATTGTTTTAGTTTTTTGTGAAATATATACTTGGCATCTAATTTGGTATTTCAATTTAGACCACTGCCACAAAAACTCTAGTCCCCAAATAAGTTAGTTTGATATTTTATTTAATTAGTGAAGGCATTTAAATAATTAGTTTTGCTACTATTTAAATCATTATGGTGTAGTTAAGCATTTCATAAAAGTTTGGTTTCACCACCCCATTTACCTATGATTTATCCGACACATTTAGAACATTTTAGTTTTATTTTTGGAAAACTTTTGTTGTTTGCCTTAATTTCAAATTTGTATTAGAATCGTTTTCGAACTAACACGAGATTAGCGACAGTAACGGAGGTGACGTGGTGTCACTAACAGAGGTTACTGTAGCTTGATTATCCGGGCGTCACAATTCTCCTCCACTACAAGAAATCTCGTCCCGAGATTTTAAGAGGTAGAGAAGGGGGAAAGGTCTAGTTACGGAATGCTAACGGATCTCCTCGCTCTTGGTTCCTCTTCTCGAAGTGGGCAATCCATTATATTGATGTCTACCCTTTTGTGCCCCAACTCATCAAGATGAAGTCGGCATCTTTTCTTCGGGGGGTTCCATCATACTTACGAAAGAATAAAGGGGTATTCCGGGAGAACGAACCTGTACAAGGTTGACTATCTGGTCGATAACATCTGGGACGGTGACAGAAAGTAACTCTCGAATTGAAACTTAAGAAAATATCGAGAGCAAAGTAATGAGGTTTCATGGGATGTTTCGAGCGAGCAGGCAACCGTTCGATGCCTGAAACAGGGCTCAAAAGGGGCTCAAAGCAATGGGAATAAGTGTTGCGTCTGATACCAGAATAGATCTCTAAGCAGGTGGCCAGTGAAGTACATATGAAGTCAAGCGCGAGGAATAACTTTGACAATAGGTTGTACAGGAGAGTCAGGTTTCGATCATGTGGAACTATGGGTTATGGGCCCACCATGTGGGTTAAAAGTATGAAGGGCGAGGACATCTTGCACGATCATGTGAGGAAGGCATGTCAGAGGATAGTCCGTCGGTTAAGTCGGCAACAACATCGGTACCAAGGGCGAGGGACGAAGAGAACCATTCTCCTGCTCGTTGAAACGAGGCGGACCAATAGGCAAAGTTCTCGTCCATCGGTGGTTACCGAATGTCATCAACAATCGCAACAGGGTCTTGCAGACAGAGTGGTACAATGAGGTGTTTACATAAGCAGGGAATTATTACTGCTTATATATTATAGATCACAAGGAGGTTTAAACAAACCAATGGAAGGAAAATGTGATCATCAGATCAAACAGAACAGTGGAAAGGATAATGTGTTTGACACATATACCAGGGGTATACCCTTCCCAAGGACAAGCAGAGCATGATATCCATGACAGGATATAATGTGGAAAACCTTTTAGGTAGGGGAGAGAAATTTCATGACATTATCCATACAACGATGTTTGGATAATTTGATTAAGAAAATTTAGCTTTGTGCTTCAAGTGTTCTTATAGATGATAGGAGTACCACATACATGCTTCGAGATAGCACTGACATGGTCTTCAAACAAAGGTCGGGCTTTGGATATACAAAGGATTCATCAGGAACAATTTATAAAGAAAGTCATTCCATTTCCTCATGGAAGAATGCTTAACCTTGCTAAAAAGGAAACTAAAACATTAGGTCCTCCGGTCAGGTGGGCTAGGCATGACATCACCTTACCGGGTCATATAAGGACCAATGATATGTCTCTTGAAAAATGTTCCAACCATCATATCTGACCAAGATTTAGATCTGATTGGTGTCAGGATACCTCAGACTCAGGATGCCTGAGAAGAAAAGGTGCAACACAATTGACGAGACGACATTGTAAGATTCTCGGGAAATGTACTATGGTAGCGAGTTTCGAAACAAGAGTTCATCATTAATCCAAGGAGGGGATGAGAAGGTGGCTGTTGGGCTCAGCGACAATTCATCAAGAATTTCAAACGGAGGGCTTTCCACAATAATGTGAACAAGAAGATGACACTAGTCAATTCAAATGATATAATTTTGTATGCTCTAGGAAAACATACACCATCAATCATAGTTGAGAGGTGCAACAAAAATGTGGGCTTATAGTAGCATGATCAACGTTAGAATGGTGGTTCAGCAACTGATAGGCTAAGAATGAATTATCGATCATTAACTCCAAAGCAATAGGGTTGCTAGAAGGGCAAAATCCAAACAGCA
The DNA here is from genome assembly GCF_003073215.2 of Triticum urartu. NCBI lineage: Eukaryota > Viridiplantae > Streptophyta > Magnoliopsida > Poales > Poaceae > Triticum > Triticum urartu. The sequence goes on along the minus strand of NW_024111608.1, from coordinate 18,344 downwards.
CCGTTCACTTGTTGGTACCCCGGTTGGAATCAATATGAGGACCAAGAAAGAATGGTCATGGTGAGAAGTATCACTATACCAAGAATTCTTAAGTGGTGGAGCAATCCTCACAACATTCTTGACATCAAAGATGGTAATACTCCGCGGTAGAACATAACATAAGTTGGATAGCAAGGAACTCAAGGTACAGCACAAAACAGGAACAAGTTTTGTGTTGGAGGGAATGCAATAATGTTGTCGATGATAACCCAAATCATCGAGGGCAAAGGATGCTATTTCTCATCAAGAATTCGATAGATATCTTGGAAGACCTCATAAGGTTGATGATGTTCACGACACATTTGTCGAGAGATTTCAAGATGTAAACAATCAGCAACGACATCGAGTCAAAGAAATGATGAAGCGGAAGGTCATTGGAACCATGGGTAGGACACAAACTTTAAATCAAGCTTGTTGCTCAAGGTGAACTGATATGACGAGGAAGATCGATGTAAGTTTAGCTCATCATCGAAAGTTGTGCTCCGAGATTAAGGACCAGGTAGCACAGTTAAAATCATCATAGTAATGATATAGCCAAATAGGGTAGAAAGGATGTGATCGGGTACAAACTCGTACGTAAAGAATATTACCAAAAGTTGTTGAACCATAGTGCGGACTCGGTTCAGTTATCGATTTTTTTGAGTGCCCGTGAAAAATTTGGAATCAGTGAGAATGTAGTACTTGACGAGGAACTCATAAGAGGTTATATAGTACTTCATATTATCGAGGTACCATGGTGTAATACTCGACGGAAGATCAAAGTAAAGGTTGGACTGGTGTATTGATCCATAGAAGACAAGTGCTTAAACTTGCCCGTGAAATGGGGTCAAAGAAGAACATATGGTCGAAACCACGATTGCAAAAGGCCGGATCCCAGATATAAGAACTTATACCAAGGGAAAAAATTAATTTAAGAGAAGCTTTAATGATAAGATCTACATCGTGTCCATGGGCATGAACACAAAGTTCAAGGTCGACTCCCACTTCTTCAATGCATAACCTTTCATTCACCTCTCGTATTTTGAAAATGACATTAGTTGTTGAAAGTTTTACCTGGTGGAATACCAGATAAGTATGACCCGTGAAATCTTCCGGGTTTGCACAGATTAGGGGAAGGCATTAGTTCAAACCATCGGGTATCTTAGGAACATATATCACAAACTTCAGGGGTAAATAACACAAGCTCGAAAGTAGAGCATGGTTGACAAGGCAGAGGATACAATATACCAAAGGCAATATATACCGGTGGAAAGGCTCACAAGGTTATTGAATATTAAGGGCGATGTCATATGAAATCCAACAATGGATCTGACGATCCACAACGGAGCTGATGTGAGTATCGATACTCTACTGGAAGAAGAAAGAATGCAAGGGGATCAGCTGATAGAAACAACTAACTAACTCAAAGCTCAATGCAAGGAAATTTTATGATTTCCAAAACAAGGGATCAGAAGCAATCATTCTGATCGAAAATGAATAAGCTCAATAGACTTAGAAGCACAAACGATCAAGGCATCGATTGGTCAAGAACCAGCTCATATCCAAATGACGTCTAAGCCGGAAGGATGAATCCTAGGATTCGACTGAGGAATGCGGGCATCCTCAACATATTGAATCAACGAACTTAAAATGATAAAGAGAAGGGAGGACAATAAGATTACGAAACTTATGGGATTAACCATAATTCAAGCAAGCGAGAATTTCAAAAGCAATAGGCTGCTCGGGATTTTCGAAAGATCGAATGATATTTTGAAGTCTTTGGCGAAACACATGAACAACTGGGAATGAGCGGATACTCGATAAGTGCAAGAATTATCCATAGGGGTATTCAGGTGACAGAGAACAGCAAGGGAGTGAGCTCAAAGGATTCTCGAAATAATAGAGAGAATTTCGGTGTATCATGTTATAACAAGATCAACTGGGAAGCATTGTATGAATGGTGCGTACATGTGGTTATCAATAGGGGTTTATCGACGGAGGGGAATTGCAAAAGCGACACCATAAAGTCTCAAGACAACATCGGAGAGTATCTTCGGATTCTTTTGATGCAGCAGACGATCATCTGTCTCCGGGAGAAAGTATTATCAAGAACCTAGAGTCAGAGTTAGTAAAATCGTTTAACCCGAATAGAAGAGAGATCAGAGTCCCAGAGTATAGATCAAGGAATAAAAGATCCTACTACCACCCAATGGCATCGTGTGCCCGTAAGACACATAGCCATGTTATTAAAAGTTTTTGTAATGTCTAGACTCAACTTCGGCCAAGGAGTGTGGAAGGGGGATTCCTACAGGCAGTCGGCTCTGATACCAACTTGTGACGCCCCCGATTTAATCGTACACTAATCATACACGCAAACGTGTACGATCAAGATCAGGGACTCACGGGAAGATATCACAACACAACTCTACGAATAAAATAAGTCATACAAGCATCATATTACAAGCCAGGGGCCTCGAGGGCTCGAATACAAGAGCTCGATCATAGATGAGTCAGCGGAAGCAACAATATCTGAGTACAGACATAAGTTAAACAAGTTTGCCTTAAGAAGGCTAGCACAAACTGGGATACAGATCGAAAGAGGCGCAGGCCTCCTGCCTGGGATCCTCCTAACTACTCCTGGTCGTCGTCAATGGGCATCACGTAGTAGTAGGCACCTCCGGTGGGTAGTAGGAGTCGTCATCGAAGGTACGGACTGAACACCGGTGCCGGCCGAACGCAGCTTCATCTCTTAATGGGCCTCCCTGCTGGCAATCCAACATACCTAGGAGCGTCTCTGCGCAGAGCACAACACACGTACCGGTAGAAAGCGCAGAGAGTAAGCGAGGAGTCAGAAGGAAGTATAAGCCACAACATCGAACTGCGACAGGCAAGTACGCTCATCAACCTCAACTGCAAGCAACGGTAGCCTCAAGCACTCCATCACAATGCTGACCTGCGGTTACAATTGTGCCTAACAGCCGCCACCACTCTAGTCATCCAGTTTATGCACCTGCAGCAACATATGCACGACCAAGCCAGAATGCGAAGAGCGGGGGAATCAAGCGTGACAATCCTCTCTCGCGAATGCACTTCTTGCTCCAACAAGCCTTCTCGCAGTCTCTTCCGCCCCGGTCACCTCCCCGCTGCCCATGTTAAAGTATCTAACCCCAGCAGTTGTGAGCCGACTTCTGTACAGTGACGCTCCAACTACGTAGCGTACACCCAAACCCGTCCCGATAAGCCCACGAAAGCCCGGGACTACCCCGTATGGTTGCCCTCGCTCCGTGCGTGCGCTCTCTCTTATGCCAGGACCGAGCGATATCTGGCCAAGCCCGTATTATCATCCGATATGAGGTCTCGTGTCGCACTACTGCGTCACAAGGGTGCTACCCTGCTTCATAAGTATGCCGGTTGTCTAAGTAATGTCTCTTATAAGCAGGGTCAAAGCGTACACACTCCACCAGTCCGTCCCTGTGTACTGAAGAAGTATCACCGGCCGCGACCCCTACAATCACCGCGTAATACCGTGATCAACTCCCTGCCAGGCGGTAGTACCTCGCACTCGACATAACGCCAACACGACGCCTCCTCTATTCCCTACGCCAAGACCCATTGCTGCCGCCACCACACCATCTTTTCGCATGCCCCCGGTCGATGCCCCCCCGCCGCCTCGGAAGCATCAACACCGTCGCAGCCCTACCTAGCCACAACAGAAGAGGCAGCCATTAACGCCCGTCTAAAACCTAAGCGCACAGGCCCATGCCACTGGCTGGTCTGGGGTAGCCCGCCCCCATTCGCCCTTAGCACCACCTGCACATTGCGTACAGCGCGCGCAAAGCGCAGAGTCACCCTGACCGTACCTACCTCGTGGCGTTCCCAGTCCGATATCCGCGAGCGCCGGATACCCCACCACTAGTCCTCGCTGACTCTCGTCCCACGAAGCGCTGGTTCGCGCTGCACTAGATCCAACCGCGATGCCCTGTGCGGGGGGCTGATTGTGAGGGGCAACGGTTGAAGTTGATTGCCCCACATAGAATAACCCGATAAGCTATCCCTCCCGCTGCCTGTACACCGCCTGATGTCCGCATCCTCAGCTCCTCCGTCAAGCTCCCACGTTAACTATTTGCCCCAAAAAGCCACTACAATTTTCGGCCCGATGCGGACTCTCCTAAGACCCAATTCTCAAACGATTCTAGAATTTGCATGTAGAGCCCGTGGAGTGGCAGTGCTAAGGTTCCTCTACCGAAGTCCGTACCGTCTAGCTTCTCAACCAAAGGGACAATTCTTCCGGGATCTCCCCCCCACCCGCTCACCGCCGAATCTTTACCTTCGCGCGACCCAGGCCGGTGTTTGAGCATCGGCCCTACCACCCGCTCGTCTCCTTTAAGGGTCCAATGCAGCCCCAGCGCGAGAGAGCCCCATGTCACGGCTGTCTCCTTGCTTACCCCCTCAAAGACTCCGGCACAACTACAATCGCAAGCGCGCATTTACCCAGTGCTAACCAATCCCAAGCTCTCCTACAGTGACACCCACGTCCGCCCTCCTCTGTTAATCATGTCTACCCACCACTTGAAACCCCTGTCGTATAAAGTGCCTTAAGTATCAGTAAAAAATAACCCGATTCTATATAACCACAAACACTCACTATCTTGAAGCTTGTCAATCGCAGCCAGAACAAACCCAAAAGTTTTTCCCACAATCCCGCACATAACACTTAGAACCATAGAGTGTCTACGTAAAGTGTCGGAATAAATCATAAGCGGTGCAGACAAGAAATGCGGAGATTGGTGTGAATCTCCCCCAAGACTGTCTTCTCTCGACAAGCTAATGTCTCATATAAACTGCTCACATCCCCATTAATGAATTATCTTAAAGCTAAGTGTATGACGCCCGAGACCAAAACTAGCATTTTAATTTAAAGTGCCTTCACTAATCAAGAAGTAAAATATCAAACTACCATGATGTAATCTGAGAAGGCTAGGATTTTGGTCGTAGCTAAGCAGACCGGAGTCGAAGCCGCTCTATCTAAGTGTGCGAAACTCAAGATTACTCAGATTAGCATGCCATACAAATATATTATTTTCGCACGCGAAAAAGACACCTAAAAACCAATAAAAACAAAAGATAAACAGAAATAAAAGAAAAGAAAATTACAAAAGCAAAAAAAAAACCAACCAACAAAACAAAACAAAAGGAATTAAAAAGGCCCAGCCCTGGTCCAAACACTGGATTGCTACCACTGAGCCCATGACGCCTAAAGTGCCATTACGACCACGGATCCAAGCGAGAAGCGTAGCCGACCACCACCCTGTGCTGTGCATCCAAAGCGGCGGGGCCTTGCCTGGTTAGCTCTGAGGCAGAAAGCAGACCCGAGGAGACGCGTCACAACTACCGTAGCCGTATCGAACACCTGGCACCGTGACGCGAGACCACCATACCAGCGCATCGCATCAATCCCCCAGCTCGGGTCTCAGGTGCCGTGCTTCTATCGAGACGAAGAGCGCGCGGCGGAGAAAGACAATAAATATACTAAAGCACAACAAGCCCATTAATGCCATCGAGTTGATGCTCATGACAATGACAAGCTAACGGCGTTAGAGGTAATGCCCCCCCACCTAACGCCTCCGCCATGCTGCATCGACTACCGGCCCGCCTGATGAAGCCGGGGATACAGACTCCATCCGCGTCGAAAGCTTCATCCCGATGTTCAGCGTTTCGAGCGGACAGGAGGAAGCCCGCAAGGCGGAAAGCTTGCAAGTTTGAGATAGGTTAGGAGCCGCCGCAGATATGAATTGCCGCCTATGTCCGCTACTTCGGCCCGACCGCACGAACCGGTGTGTATCCGAAATGCGTCTCGTCGTTACTGCCAGCCAAAACTTTCAATGCCTACCACCTTTTCCATCCGGCCGGCCTACGCGCTTTATTTTTATATGTAGACTTTCTAACCACAAGCATCTTACCATCTCATTCTTAGAGCATTTATCCAATTTCCAATACAGAACACATGTAATCCAGAATCAGTCGTCTGCGGGCTGACCCCTCCCTCATTCTGACGTCAAGCATGACGTCAGCTAGCATGACTTGGTCCAAACCAGCAGCCTGACAGGTGGCCGCTCCCCTATCTACTGGCCCCATTACTCCTGCTTTTAATTTAACTAACCAGTGACGATCTAAGCGTTTAATTAGTGCATGTCACTGGTTAACCTCATGCCTTCCAGTAATCCAATAACTTAATAATTAGGTTTCTCCTCCTCGCCATTTAATATAATTCCCTCATTTCTAATTCCATTTGCATTATTATTATTTAAACCTTATTTTATTATTAATTCTCTTTTTTTCCAAAACCCCGTATTGCTGCGTGCGAGCCTCTTTTCATAGTGCCCCTGGGACTCCGTAGACGAAAGGCGTGGCGTTAGCCGGGCCAGCATCAGCACACAGAGACCGCGCGACAGCCGTTGCCCAATCCCGTTTGCTGAGGCTGCAGTCCGCCCCCTCCACCTCGCGAACACTCCCCACCGGGGCTTGGGGAACCCCTACGGCACGCTCGCTACTGCCCCGTGGCGACTCAGCTACGCCGTCTCCTCCTACGGACCCCTCCCTCCGTCACAATTGCACTTTCGACAGCTCATGGCATAATTTGCACATCGGTTCCCTTCTAGCCAATGGAACAAACCCGCGCTGAAGGACGGGACCGACGGGGGCCTTTTTTTCTTCAAATACCCGACGGAGTCCACGCCATCCGGCCCAGCGGGGAGCCGGCGGAGGCCGCCGCTAGCCCGGGCAGCGGGGTGATGCGCCTTGGCTCTCGGTCGAGCCCGCCGGCCAGTCCGCCGCCGCAGCGTGTAGGCGCAAAGCCGCAGGGCGGCAGAGCGGCGCTGCGGGCCGCCTGCGCGAGTCGCGCGAGCTGTGCCACGCCGGCCCAAGGCGAGGACCGGCGCAGGAGGCCGGAGACGCCGCAGCAGCGTCAGGCCGGCCTAGGACGTCCGACGCTCCCGTGCCTGTCCCAGGCGGGCCGGCCACGCCCTGTGCGCCGAGGCCCGAACCGTCCGACCGCGCGCGGCCCGCCCACTGTTCCAACCCCGGCCGCACGCAGCCGAGGCGGCCGGGCGGAGCGCGGTTGCGGCGCTCGCCCTGCTTGGCTATCACTCCTGCCATGGCCGTGCCCCGCGCGCCGAGCCACGTTGCACCCGAGCACAGCGGCAGGACGCAAAGCACAGCACCGCGGCATCAGCGGCCCGTCGTGCGTAGGCCTCGGCCCAGCGCCCTGCCCCGCCCGCTGGCCCGTCCACGAAAGTGGGGGTGAGCACGGGCCATTGGAACGCGCGCGGGGTGGACGGCGGGCGCGGTGACGGCGCTCGGCAAGCGTCGCGGCGAAGCGGGGACAGGGACGGCGGCGTTCGGGCGAGGTGCGTGCACGCGGACGAGGCAAAAGGGGCACTGGCCGCGGGCGGAGCGCGGTGACCGCGGGGTGAGGGAGAGGGGCGGTCGGGTCCTCACCGCGGTTGCAGGGAACATGGCAACGGGGGGCGAGGAGGAGACGGAGACGACGTGCGTAGGGGTAGCAGGCCGGTGGGGAGGTCCGGCGAGGTGGAGGGCGGCGACGCAGCTCCAGGCAACGGGGATTGGCAACGGCGTCGGCGCGGTTTGTTCCCCCTCCCGATCCAATCGGGGGTGCAGAGGAGGGGAAAGGGGGAGGCTTGCGGAGGGAGGCGAGGCGACGGCAGCAGGGCGGCGCCGGCGACGGGCGCCGTCGTCGAGGTCGAGGGGGTGGCCGCGGGGCGTCGGGGGCGAAGGGTTCGGGGTCGATCCCGATCTGGGAGGAGAGAGCGAGAGGGGGGGATGGGGGAGTGGGGGGTTACGGCTAGGGTTTTCCCCCCTCCTGGGGATAAGGTAGGGGCGGGTCGGCCGGCTGGGCCAGGTGGGCCGGCCTGGCCGGTGAGCTGGGCCGTCTGGCCCAGTTGGCCAGGGGGCCCTTTTTATTCCTTTTAGTTTTGTTTTGTTGTTGTTTTTTTTGCTTTTGTATTTTCTTTTCTTTTATTTCTGTTTTATCTTTGTTTCTTATTGTTTTAGTTTTTTGCGAAATATATACTTGGCATCTAATTTGGTATTTCAATTTAGACCACTGCCACAAAAACTCTAGTCCCCAAATATGTTAGTTTGATATTTTATTTAATTAGTGAAGGCATTTAAATAATTAGTTTTGCTACTATTTAAATCATTATGGTGTAGTTAAGCATTTCATAAAAGTTTGATTTCACCACCCCATTTACCTATGATTTATCCGACACATTTAGAACATTTTAGTTTTATTTTTGGAAAACTTTTGTTGTTTGCCTTAATTTCAAATTTGTATTAGAATCGTTTTCGAACTAACACGAGATTAGCGACAGTAACAGAGGTGACGTGGTGTCACTAGCAGAGGTTACTGTAGCTTGATTATCCGGGCGTCACAATGGACTATGGCTCCGTGGTGACCTCAACCGTCTAGGGTGCTCAAACACCCAAGAGTAACAAGATTCGCTAGGGATGAGTGGGGGAATCGAAAATCCCTTGGTGGAAGTGTAGATCGGGGCCTTCTCAACCACTCCCGAGCAAATCAACAAGTTTGATTGGCTAGAGAGATAGATCGGGCGAAAATGGAGTTTGAGCAATAAATGGAGCTTGAGGAGGGAGAGGTGGGTCAAAGGGAAGAAGAGGACCCCCTTTTATAGTGGGGGCAACAAACCAACCGTTGCCCCTCACCAACCAGCCCCGCACAGGGCGGTACTACCGCGAAGAGGGGGCGGTACTACCGCTAGGTCAGCGGTACTGCCGCACCAGCCAGTGGCACTGCCGCGCAGAGGAGACTAGTAGGGAATAGGACCCAACGCGGTACTACCGCGGTGGTAGGGGCGGTACTACCGCTCCTAAAACGGTACTACCGCCTCTACAACTGCAATTAGTGCCGCAAAACCCGACACGAGAAAAAGCCCCTCGAGTCGAGGCGGTAGGAGCCAGATAGCCCAGTGGTAATACGGCAGCGGGGTACGGGCGGTACTACCGCTGTGGAGCAGAACTGCCGCTTGTGACCCTTCGGCCGTACTACCGCTGGTAGTGCGGTACTACCGCTGGGACACGGAAGAGAGAGAGAGAATCTCTCCAAAGAGGCTGAGGACGAGGCGCTGGTGCTAGGCACCCTAGCGGTACTACTGTTGTGGAGTCACGGGCGGTACTACCGCTGTGGAGCGGTACTGCCGCTTGTGGCTCCTCAGCGATACTACGGCTGGGTTGCGCGGTACTACCGCTGGGACCCAGACAAGGACAAAGAAAAGTGGAGAGATCTCTACAATGGAATGGAAAAGCTCGGAGGGTGAGAAGCTGATGTGTACGTGTTGATTCCACCCATGCAATACCCCAGCGGACCCCCTCTTGATAGTACGGTGCCCTCTACGCAACTAGTCCACCGAGAAGAAATGAAAGAGCTACACCATCTTGAAAGACACTCCGAAGGGAAGAAAACGTCTCGTGCCAGGGGTGAATCTGTGAACTATTTAAAGCACATGATTAGTCCGCAAACATGTTGTCATCAATCACCAAAACTACCTTGAGAGAGATATGCCGTAACAATCTCCCCCTTTTTGGTGGATTGATGACAACTAGGGATTTGCGCAAGGAAAAGAAATAAATGCAAGAAAACTAAGAACTACAAAATATAGACGGGCTCCCCCAGAATGTGTGCACCTAGTTAGAGGAGCATTCGGAAAGCAAGACACACACATCCAGATCAACACTCCCCCTATATTTTATAGTCCAACAATACTAAGCACAAGATATATGAGAGAAGAGTATAAAACAGGACAAGCATGCAACTCATAATAAACTACAGTACTGAATAGACATAAGTAATAAGGTAGCGATAGGGAGCATATGTCTCACACCATATGTCTAGAACTTAGGTCTCACAGGCACCAAACCAAACCAAACAAAGACACCGAGAGAACACACAAGAAAACACAAGACGACACACACACTCAAAACACGGCAACAACACAAATCCCTACACTCTCTCACTCTTTGGCAGCGAGACACCAAAAAAGGCAAAGAGTGACGCTACGACTCCAAGTGATGGGAAGATGAGGATCTCGAACATCACATCTCAGCGTGATCGTCTGCATCTTCATCGTGGGTCGAAAACTGCTCGGCGTCGGAGTCGGTCCAAGGGCAATGCTGATGAATCCATTCCTCCTCTTCAGTGATCTGACCCTCAGAACCACTGGCAACTGTCGCTCCCATCTGACGCATGAGCTCGTTGTGGCGCATCCTGGCATGCTTCTTCGCCACATGAGTCATGTACTGACCATGAGACTCCATGCAGAAAAGCTTCTTCATCTTGCGTTTAAGCTTCCGTGCCCACGACGGTTCTGTACTAGAGGGCCCAAAGTCCTCCTTGTGATCATCAGTGGCAGCCCCACCCTTGGTCCCCATGGCGGCAGCAGCAGCAGATGGACCCCCTGTTTGAGGCACTGGGGTGACCCAATTGTCCTTCTTCCTCAGACGCTTGATCTCATGAGAAACCAAGTCTCCAGTTTCTAGCAACACTATGGGATAGATCTGTGCCCAGGCCCTCTCAATGAGCCTCATGATGAATGGACCATATATCGGGCACTTGCGCTCAGACACGGCAGAGAGAAGTTCAGACCACATGACATGAGAAATATTCAGGCTCTCTCCAGTGTTTTCTTCCTTCTCACGCTGACAGAACAGAAGCATGTCCACGAGATAAGAGTGGACCATATCCAGATTCCCGATGCGAGGAAAGAGAGTCTCACGGAAGATACGATGAAGAATGTCCAGATACGGAGACAACTCATAGGTTTTCTTCTCAGTCACTGGGTGAACTTTCACAGTGTAGTAGGGACAAAGGGCTTGCTTGTGGGTGGACGTATCATTGTGGTGAGGGCGGAAACCGACTGGAGTCTCAAGCCCGTGATACACCACATCAAGTAACTCCATGAAAGCCTTCCATTTGACGGAAAGCAGCTTGCCATTGGTCATCCATGTCAGAGTTCTGTCGACATTTGTCCCAAGATGAATGGTGGCAAAGAATTGCACCACCAAATCTGCATCGAGATCCTTGTTGAATTGCATGATCCTGAGAATGTTCAGCTGAGTGCACATCTGAAGGGCTTCGCCGAAGTACTCCGGGTCCTTCTCCATAGCATCAGTGTCAATGGAGCGAACATCAACAAAGAGATTCTTCTTGGCCTTGATCACATCAAAATAGATGGAAAACTGAAAACGGTTCCAGAACGGGCGGTTGACCAAAGTGGGTTCTTGGTCCACCTCATAGGGATTGCGGCGACGCTTTTACCAAAACTTCTTGTTGGTCATCTCAGTCACAGTCTTCCCCTTTGGCTTGTTGGCGGATCCCTTTGATTGCTGAGGAGGTGGAGGAACACTTGCGGATGCACTTGCTGGAGGCGGTTGGGTGCTCGAGGAACCACCGACTGGCTCAGAGGTGCGGTAGCGTTTTGATGTTGCACGCCCGGGGTTGATACAGCGAGCTTGATGCTCAGAATGGTCATCACCTGGAGCCAAACAAAAGAACACGCAAAACAACCAGAAAGAACGAGCATAAGCCAACAAACACAAAAAAAAGGATCAAGGTAAGGCAGGAATATGATGGAATTTGGCATGCAGCGGTAGTACCGTGACATGCCCGCGGTAGTACTGCCCAAGCGGTAGTACCGCACCAAAGAGAGCGGTAGTACCGCTTGAGGTCAAGCGGTAGTATCGCTCCAACGAGAGCGGTAGTACTGCTCAAGGCGGAGAAACAGCGGTTTCCCACATCACGAGGTGGAGAAATAGCGGTTTCCTACTACCGTGGTCAGATCCGGCACTACCGGCCTGCCAAATTCAAAAATATTCCTACCAAACTCTAATCAAGATAGTCTACTTGCCTTCTCCAACCAACTCAAGCCTAGATTTAGCCAAAAATCAAGAGATGCAACCACCATTTCCCCTAAGAAACAAGATCTAAAAACAAGACAAAAGGAGAGAAAGAACGGGGGCAATACCGGCATCCATGGCAAGAGCACAAGGTGGGGATCGACTCCACCAAAGGAAATGGAGAGGGACGCCCCGGAGACGGAGATCCGCCGAAGCCCTCCCACGGCAAGTTGAGGCTGGAGAGAGGAAGAGGAAAGAGGGGGCGAAGCGAATGGGTATGGGGGAGAAGAAACCTCCCCCTGCCCCGATATAACCCCCTGGTCTCGTCCCTCAGTGGTAGTACCGTGCTGGGGGGCGGTAGTACCACTTATGAGCGGTAGTACCGCGCACCACCAGCGGTAGTACTGCCCAGCACGCCACGGCAACCTAACAACATGGCTTTTTCTCGAAGGAAAAACAAAAAAACGGCAAGAAAAGAGAGCACACCAGCAAACGAAGACACACCTCTTCAAAAGAGGGCGATGGCCGAGGCCACCTATGTTTGAGTCAAGAGGTATGGCACCACGAAGATTTTAACCTTGGGCCCATGACCAAAACTCGTCTTTGAAACACAAGTACCATCAACAATGGCTAAAGTGAAAGACTTGATCAATTTATGCATAATGGGGGGAGGGAGAGTTCATTGAGAGAACAACACTCCCCTTATGTCCATGCCTACACCTAAACTAGACAGCAAATTGAGCGTGGTGGGGTGTGCAAGGGTTCAAGCCACATTGCTCGAATCAATGATATTTAGCTCATGCCTTAACTCGCGAAATCTTGCTTCATCCAAGGGCTTCGTGAAAATATCTGCAAGGTTGTCATGAGTGTTGACATAGTTGAGCTCGATCTCTCCTTGCCTAATGTGATCCCGGATGAAGTGATACCGAATCTCAATATGCTTCATCTTGAAGTGTTGCACCGGGTTGAGAGAGATCTTGATGGCACTTTCATTGTCACACCAAAGAGGCACTTTGTCACAAGTGACACCATAATCCTTTAAAGTTTGCCTCATCCATAGGAGTTGTGCACAACAACTACCGGCTGCAACATACTCCGCCTCAGTGGACGAGAGAGACACACAACTTTGCTTTTTGGAAGACCAACTTACCAAAGAGCAACCAAGGAATTGGCACCCTCCGGAAGTGGACTTCCTATCCACTTTGTCTGCCGCCCAATCGGAATCCGAGTACCCTACAAGCTTGAAGTTTGATCCTCTTGGGTACCATAAGCCAAAGTTTGGGGTATAAGCCAAATATCGAAAGATTCGTTTGACCGCCACATAGTGACTTTCCTTAGGTGCGGCTTGAAACCATGCACAAATTCCCACACTCAACATGATGTCCGGTCTAGATGCACAAAGGTAAAGCAAGGATCCAATCATGGAACGATATACCTTTTGATCCACCACTTTACCATTGGGATCTAAGTCAAGTTGGCACTTGGTGGGCATTGGAGTGGAAGCCGGCTTGACGTCACTTAGCTTGAATCTCTTGAGCATGTCTTGAGTGTATTTGGATTGATTGATGAAGGTTCCTTCTCTTCTTTGCTTCACTTCGAACCCTAGAAAGAACTTCAACTCTCCCATGGAGGACATCTCGAACTTTGAGGTCATGAGAGCGGCAAATTCCTCATTGAAAGCTTTGTTAGGAGAACCAAAGATAATGTCATCAACGTATAATTGGCACACAAACAACTCCCCTTTGACCTTCTTGGTAAAAAGAGTGGGGTCGATGAGCCCAACTTCAAAACCACGGGCTTGTAACAACTCGGTAAGGTGGTCATTCCACGCACGTGGGGCTTGTTTAAGGCCATAGAGTGCCTTATCGAGTTGATACACATGATCGGGAAAGTAGGGATCCTCGAACCCAGGGGGTTCCTTGACGTAAACCAACTCATTAATAGGACCATTAAGAAAAGCACTTTTCACATCCATTTGTTGTAACTTAAAGTTATGATGAGAAGCATATGCAATCAACATGCGAATGGATTCAAGACGAGCAATGGGAGCAAAGGTTTCACCGTAGTCGATACCCTCAACTTGGGAGTAGTCTTGTGCTACCAAACGAGCCTTGTTGCGAATGATAATCCCATGGGCATCTTGATTGTTCTTAAATATCCACTTGGTTCCTATGACATTGTGATTCCCGGTTGGTCTTGGCACCAAGCTCCACACTTTGTTGCGCTCGAAGTTGTTGAGTTCTTCATGCATGGCATTGAGCCAATCCGGATCTTCTAGCGCTTCATAGACCTTGTGGGGTTCCACACAAGAGACAAACGCGTGATGCTCACAATAATTTGCTAATTGTCTACGAGTGCTTACCCCCTTTCTTAAGCTTTCAAGCACATTCTTCATGAGATTATCCTTGGTGGAGAGCTTGGAAGCAACCTTGGCGGCAAGACGCTCTAATTCCTCCTCGGGGGTGAGACGAGGAGTAGTCACTTGATCATCTTGAGCGTTGTCTTGGGCTTGTTCTTGTTCTTAAACTTGCTCGGAGGAGAGAACTTGACCTTGGGCATCACTTGATGAGTCAACACCGTATTGAGCGTGATCTTGCCCTTGGTCATGTTCTTGAGGATGAGGGCCTTCATGTTGTTCTTCGGAAGCGTGTGGGCCTTGGGTTGGTGATGGCTCCACTTGAGTGGAGCTTTGTCCTTCTCCTTCGGCCACATGGGGTTCCTCAATGGGTAGGATAAAGCCAACACCCATTCTTCTTATGGCTTGGGGAGGAATTTCATCACCTACATCACAAGCGCCACTTTTCTCCACTTGGGAGCCGTTATTCTCATCAAAATCCACGTTACACGTCTCCTCAATAAGTCCCGTGGATTTACTGAGGACATGGTAAGAATGAGAGTTTGTAGCATAGCCAACACATATGCCCTCATAAGCTCTAGCCTCAAATTTAGACAACCGAACACCTTTCTTGAGAATGAAACACTTACACCCGAATACCCAGAAGTACTTGAGATTGGGCTTGTTACCGGTGAGTATCTCATATGGAGTCTTGCTCAAGCCCTTGCGGAGGTAGAGCCGATTGGATGCATGGCACGCGGTGTTGATGTCTTCGGCCCCAAAGTTGTATGGAGACTTGAACTCCGCCATCATGGTCCTTGCCGCATCCATCAACGTCCGGTTCTTCCTCTCCGCAACACCGTTTTGTTGAGGGGTGTAGGGTGCGGAATATTGATGCTTTATTCCCTCATCACTAAGAAATTCATCCAAGGTGTAGTTCTTGAACTCGGTGCCGTTGTCACTTCGTATTGTCAAGATCTTTGCATTGTGTTGACGTTGTGCTTCATTTGCAAAGTCAATGACGGTTTGTTGGGTCTCGCTCTTCCTCTTGAAGAAATACACCCACGTGTACCTTGAGTAGTCATCCACAATCACCAAGCAATACTTCCTACCTCCAAGACTATCGAAGGAAGGAGGCCCAAAGAGATCCATGTGAAGGAGCTCCAAAGGCCTCTTCGAATAAATGACAGTCGTGGGAGGGTGAGCCTTCTCATGTAGCTTTCCTTCGATACAGGCACTGCAAGCACGATCTTTAGCAAAACTAAAATTCGTTAGTCCACGGACATGGTCCCCCTTGAGGAGACTTTGCAAAGATCTCATATTGACATGGGCTAAACGGCGATGCCAAAGCCATCCCACATCAACTTTAGCCATTAGGCATGTCGCGGTTTTAGTGGGTTGCACCGAAAAGTTAATCACATATAGACCGTTCTCGACATGCCCAACAAAGGCTACTTTAAGAGTCTTGCTCCACAAGAGGGCCACGATATCGATATCAAAGGAAGTGGCAAAGCCCATGATTTCAAGTTGACGAACCGAAAGTAAATTGTATGCAAGGGACTCAACAAGCATGACCTTCTCGATCGTGAGATCATTGTTGGAAATATGCCCTGGAGGCAATAATAAAATGGTTATTATTATATTTTTTGTTCATGATAATTGTCTATTGTTCATGCTATAATTGTGTTATCCGGAAATCGTAATACCTGTGTGAATACATAGACCACAACACGTCCCTAGTGAGCCTCTAGTTGACTAGCTCGTTGATCAAAAGATAGTCATCGTTTCCTGACTATGGACATTGGATGTCATTGATAACGGGATCACATCATTAGGAGAATGATGTGATGGACAAGACCCAATCCTAAGCATAGCTCAAAGATCGTGTAGTTCGTTTGCTGTAGCTTTTCTGAATGTCAAGTATCATTTCCTTAGACCATGAGATTGTGCAACTCCCGGACACTGTAGGAGTGCCTTGGGTGTGCCAAACGTCACAACGTAACTGGATGACTATAAAGGTACATTACAGGTATCTCCGAAAGTGTCTGTTGGGTTGGCACGAATCGAGACTGGGATTTGTCACTCCGTATGACGGAGAGGTATCTCTGGGCCCACTCAGTAATGCATCATCATAATGAGCTCAATGTGATCAAGTGGTTGATCACAGGATCATGCATTACGGTACGAGTAAAGTGACTTGCCGGTAACGAGACTGAACAAGGTATTGGGATACCGATGATCGAGTCTCACATACCGATTGACAAAGGGAATTGTATACGGATTGATTGAATCCTCGACATCGTGGTTCATCCGATGAGATCTTCGTGGAGCATGTGGGAGCCAACATGGGTATCCAGATCCCGCTGTTGGTTATTGACCGGAGATTCATCTCGGTCATGTCTGCATGTCTCCCGAACCCGTAGGGTCTACACACTTAAGGTTCGGTGACACTAGGGTTGTTAGGAAGACTTGTATGTGATTACCGAATGTTGTTCGGAGTCCCGGATGAGATCCCGGATGTCACGAGGAGTTCCGGAATGGTCCGGAGGTGAAGATTTATATGTAGGAAGTTGTCATACGGTCACCGGAAAGGTTCGGGGGCATATCGGTATTGTATCGGGGCCACCGGAGGGGTTCCAGGGGTCCACCGGGAGGGGCCACCTCTTCCGGAGGGCCTTATGGGCTGTATGGAGAAGGGAACCAGCCCAAGTGGGCTGGGGCGCCACACCCCCCTAGGGCCCATGCGCCTAGGGTTTGGGGGAAACCCTAAGGGGGGGCGCCCCTTGCTTGGGGGGCAAGCCCCCCTCCCCTTGGCCGCCGCCCCCCTCTAGATCTCATCTAGAGGTGGCCGGCCCCCTTCCCCCTTCCCCTATAAATAGAGGGGTGAGGGGAGGGCTGCATACAACATCCAAGGCGCAGCCCCTCCCCTCCCCAACACCTCTCCTCCTCCATAAGAGCTTGGCGAAGCCCTGCCGGAGTACTGCAGCTTCACCACCACCACGCCGTCATGCTGCTGTTGGAGCCCTCTTCCTCAACCTCTCCCTACTCCTTGCTGGATCAAGGCGCGGGAGATGTCCTCGCTCCGTACGTGTGTTGAACGCGGAGGTGCCGTCCGTTCGGTGCTAGGATCTTCGGTGATTTGGATCACGACGAGTACGACTCCATCAACCCGTTCTCTTGAACGCTTCCGCTCGTGATCTACAAGGGTATGTAGATGCACTCCTCTCTCCCTCATTGCTAGATGACTCCATAGATTGATCTTGGTGATGCGTAGAAAATTTTAAAATTCTGCTACGTTCCCCAACAATCATGAGAGATGACCCCCTTGCCAAGTCCCAATACCTTAGAAGATGAGGCGTCACCCCACTCGACATTGGTGGACATAGATGGAACCTTGTGCACATCCACCACCAAGTCCTTGCTTCCGGTCATATGATTTGTAGCTCCGCTATCGAGCAACCATGACCCCCCACCGGAAGTAAACACCTACAAGAGATCAATGCTTGGTTTTAGGTACCCATTTTTTAATGGGTCCTTTGATGTTAGTAACAAGGGTCTTTGGAACCCAAATAGACCATTCAATGTACTCATGAAGAGAACCAACAAATTTGGCATAAACATGCCCATCACTAGCATGGCATAACACATAAGAAGGGTTAAAATCGCCGGCTTTGTTGGGAGGGGTGGCATTGCCCTTCTTGACATTGCCGCCCCTTGTAGTGTTCTTTTTCTTCTCCTCGGAGGCACTCTCTCCCTCCTTCACAAAGGTTTGCATGAGAGGAGGTGGTCTTTTGGTCTTGTCAGTCTTCTTCTTGTTCTTGGAGTCGGGCACGTACCCAACCCCTTCCTTGGCCACAACTCCCTTTTGGTTGATCAAGAGATCGTTGAGGTTCTTCTTGCCTTGTATGCAAGTCGCAAGACCTCTCTCAAGTTGCTCCTTCAACTTAGCATTTTCCTCAACAAGATGTATATGCTCACAACAGGGGTTAGTAGCATTTGCATTGTCAATTAAAACCATATGAGGAAATGTTGCTTTCTCCTTAGTTAGCTTCACTTGGAGTTG